>NC_143013.1:46452139-46617139 GCF_055824585.1 Amblyomma mixtum
AAACGGCCCGTTAGGCAGTTCTGCCTACCGCAGCGCCGCGTGGTGAGATATACGAATTCTGATCGCCAGTGATCTGTGCTAATATTTTTTGCTCGCGACTGTACACATCCATAGGCTCCCACCGTGGTTTCCACATAGTCCAGTGTTGCCTGCCAGGCCCACCGAGATAATCACGATGGATACCACCAAGCCCATCCCGTCCCATCGTGTTGACTGAAGTGTCCAGCGTGGTTTCCATTCAGCCCAATATTGTTTACTGAAAGTGCCAGTGCAGCCACCACAATTTCCACTCAATCCAGGGTGGCCCAAAGTCGCTATTAGTGCATCCAACATCTCTCCCATTCGCTCCAACAGCACCCAGCGTGGAAACCAACTCTTCCAATCAGCCCACCGTTTTCTCCAACATGGAAACCAACACTTCCATTCGGCCCACCGTTTTCTCCAGCGTGACTTTTGCTGGAATTTTCAACAGGGGTACCTCCCATAGGTAACCCAAGCGACGCCCCAAACTTGTTTTTACAACGCAAAGTTTGGTAAGCTCACCCATCAACTCTGACGTTCGCTATTTCGCCCACTTCCAATTCATGTATTGCCGCTTGTGCACGCTTGGAATTGTTTATTAATAACATGCGACTGTCGACTGTTCATTATTTCCACCTTTGGGTGGCGAATCGCAATTGTCTTCTGGCCTAACTGGGACTATACCCGTGATAGAGTAGTTGTGCGGGGGAGGCTCTTATTCGTTTAAAATGCCTCAAAGTATACAGCCTGTTCGCTTGGTCATGATGTGAGGCGGAATCGGACTGGCACGCAACTGCTTGAGGCCCCCTCGCCTGCGCCTGCTAGAGGCGTTGTGCGTCTGCCCTTACGAGTCCAGTAGCTGCGCCAGCGGTCCGGATGGGCTCCAACCAAAGCCGATCCTGGAGGGGTTCCAAGTCCCCGGCAGCGGGGACTTGCGAGCAGACTGGTGCACACGATGCCAGGGGGTGGTGGCAGGTTTCGAGTGAATCCGTGAGACCAAAAGGTGGCGAAAACCAAAGAGCAAGACGCACAAAAGGAAAGCGTAAAAGAAGAAAAAACAAATAGACTAGACTCCCCAATCTCGGCATCTTGTCCCATGTCTGCTACACAGCAATTGATTCTTTTATATATTATGCTTTGCTATGACGTATGGCACGCATAAAGGTCGTGCTTTTGTAACTCGGCTCATACGTTTGGGGAATGTTTTCAAAGAATGAAATTGGCTGCTAACCCAGCGTCGCTCGCTCTACGTTTTCTCTTGCGCTCGTGTTTTTTCGCTCGTGTCGCCTGAGCTATAAGTTGACAGCTACACACGACGACGCCAAAACCAAAGGAGCCTCGTGTGGAACGGCCACACATGGGGCGAGAGGCCGGCAGGAGTCTCATGTAGCCGAGTTAGCCTGAATGGAAGCTTGGGCGAGTTGGTGACGGATCACTTGCCACATAGCACTAAACAGACACGGACACAGGGAGACAAACAGGACGGGCGCTAACTTACAAGTGAAGTTTTATTGCATGAAACCAGGCAATGTGAGCAATTTCTTGACAGAGAAGAAGAAATATAAAACCATTGAAATATAGGAAGCACTCAAACAGCGTTATCGTCGAACAACATTTACAGATTAGCAGACATGAAATGCATTTCCTTGTCAGATTTCCTTGAGTGCTTTCTATATTTCAATGGTTTTATATTTCTTCTTCTCTGTGAAGAAAGTGCTTATATTGCCTGGTTTCATGCAATAAAACTTCAGTTGTAAGTTAGCGTCCATCCTGTTTATCTCCCTGTGTCCGTGCCTGTTTAGCGCTATGTGGCAAGCGAGTAAGCCTGTGTTTTGAACATTTCGAAAGAAGCCGCTCTTTAGCGTTGAAACCTTCCTACATCAGCGCCCGAGTTCCCTTTTGAAGGCCTCACCTCGAAATGTCCCGATTTTTTCATGCTGCTCCGCGTCCTGAGCAGCAGCGCGTTTCAATTATAATATTCAGCGGAACTCTTTGAACCGTCCCTTATAAAAATGGTATATAGACAGTCTATACACTTCTTATTGACTCTATTGACTTCCTATAGATATTGCTTTTTGTCTGTTCATAGACTATAGACTGTCTATAGACAAAAGTCTACTAATAGTGTATGGCCATAAATCTATAGATGGTTTATAGACTGTCTATGGCACTTGTATTGCCTATAGACTGTTCTCTAGGATTTGTCCATAGACAGCCTATAGAATTTATAGACAGAAGTCTATAGACACTCTTTAGACTGTCTAAAAATTTTTTGTAAGGGCGTGCGCCTTCAGCGTAGCTGGACACGCCAAGTGGCCAACGTGCTTGGCACATACTGCGGCTCGGAGCCTTGCGGGGATGCGGGTGCCTCTTCCGGTGGCCGACATCCACTGGGGACCCTCTGCGCGTTTCCTGCCAGTGCGCAGCGGCAGAGTCCATGCATCACACCTCGCCTCACTTGCAGCATTGCTACAAATGGCCCGTTCGTGCTCGGCCTTGTGGAGCGGCGGTCGGCTGCACATGTCGCGGATATCCCAACGAGAGAGCGTATCTGCATCGCTTCTCCGTGTCTTGCTGACAAATGAACGGAAGCGAGCAATGTGTCTCTGCCTTGGCTACAGCTCATCAGCAGCAGCCTGGGCTTTCCTCGGACATCATTTGCACACCCGCCTTGGGATCTGCGGCATCGCTGCTCCAAGCACTCTGCACTCTAGAGCAAGATGGCTGGACACTTTAGAGCCCGGTGCGAAATTTGCTATGCGAAGCAAACACTGTAAACTCGTTTTTCAGCCAACAGCTTTTCTTTTTTTATACTGGTATATATATCCATTGCACCAGCGACTCCGGGTGTTCATTTGAAGAGAAGTGGAGGCGAGGGAGCGCTCCCAATGCCAGCGCGATTTGGAGAAAAATTGACCTCCTCGGGTAAAAGTTTGCAGAGGGACTGGAATGCAATCCTCTGCGCACACCCTCTTTCGTTGGCTTGCACTGCACTTGTTGCAACATCACTGCTCTGTGCCCAAAAATCGTGCAAAAGACGTTAGCAAAAACTGTGCCCATCAAGTCCAGGTATCTTGGACATCAGTTTTAATTGTGAGCAACAGTGCAATAATTTGAAGTCATCATCATCATCGTCAGCCTGACTACGCCCACAGCAGGGCAAAGGCCTCTCCCATATGTCTCTCCAATTAACCGTGTCTTTTGCCAGCTGCGGCCACTGTATTTCCGCAAACTTCTAATCTCATCCGCCGACCTAACTTTCTGCCGCCCTAACGCCCACCTAACGCTTGCCTTCTCTTCGAATCCACTCTGTTACCGTTGAGGACAAGCGGTTGCCTTACCTTCGCATTACATGCCCTGCCCAAGCCAATTTCTTCCTTTTGATTTCGACGAGGATGTCACTAACTCGCATTTGTTCCCTCACCCACTCTACCCCCTTCCGGTCTCAACGTTACACCTATAATTTTTTTTTTTTTTCCATAAGGTGCACTGAAGAGGAATCTGAACTTGTCTTTTTGCCGCGGGAACTCGATCTACACGTTCCGAGCTTTCTTAGAAACTGCGATTTACTGCCCTGTGTGGCCGATTTCCCCAATTAAATCGAATTAACGTCCGGCTCCCGCCTTTTTTTTTTTTTTAATTCTGCCTCGTACGGTGGGTGGAGTCGACCAACGTGTGGAGCGCCTTTCACCCAGTCCCGTGGCGGCTTGCCGCTCTGCCATCGGCGGAGTAATACGTAGTAGTCCGTAGTAGCAAATAGTCCGCGCGTATTTTTATTTCTTCTGGCTTATTTTGCGGCTATATTATCTGCGAATGAAACTATTTATTCATGGAAACCTAAAAAACAAAATAAAGCGAAAGCAATGCCTCCACAGGACTGGGTGAAAGGCGCTCCACGCGTTGGTCGACTCCGCCCACCGTACGAGGCAGTATTAAAAAAAAAGGCGGGAGCCTGACGTTAATTCGTTTTAATTGGGGAAATCGGCCACACAGGGCAATAAGTCACTGTTTCTAAGAATGCTAGGAACGTGTGGATCGAGTTCCCGCGGCAAAAAGACGTGTTCAGAATCCTCTTCAGTGCACCTTTAAGCTGA
This sequence comes from Amblyomma mixtum, assembly GCF_055824585.1. NCBI lineage: Eukaryota > Metazoa > Arthropoda > Arachnida > Ixodida > Ixodidae > Amblyomma > Amblyomma mixtum. The sequence continues at coordinate 46,456,255 of NC_143013.1, forward strand.
ACCCTTTTCGTTAGCCTCCACGTTTCTGCCACGTAGGTGAGTACCGTAAGATATTGTAAGGTATCGTTATGAAAATATTGAAAGTAATGGTCCATTCTTCCGATGCGCAGCAGCATCTTTCTATAAAATTTGTCAATCGCTCGCATCGAGTAGCCAAGATTGCCATAGAAAATAAATGTGGAACGTTTTTGACGATAGCAAAAACGTTAACAGCAAAAAATGTGCAAGCCTGCCGAGGGGAGGTCTGCGGATATTATGACTGTTATAGTTTAATCTTATGATATAATAAAAAATGACGTTCATAAAAAACTTTCCGTTGAAAAATGGCCTTGTCCAGATTTTCTGCGTATGGGCCTTAGGCAAACTTTTTCTTCGGGTTCGGGTTCTTCTTATTTGCCACTACGTCTTGTTTGTGTGCAGTTCATGAAGCGTTGTCGTTGGAACGCCTTGGTTACATCTGCCTCTCCACGTGACTCGCAGCTTCAGCAGACAGCGACGATGAGGAGCCACTACGCATTCGAATTGGATAGAACGACCAACAGAACGCAGACACACCACAGCGGCTGCCTCTTGGTCGCCTCGCCGGTCTCCTGAGCAAGAATGGAGTTCCTGACGTTTGTCTCACATTGGCATCGTTGAGGTTCATGCATTGGTCCACGATGTTTGGTGCGCGTCGGAGCGGGATCAAGGTGAGCCCCATCCCGAACCAATGAACCACGAACTCCACGAAGGTCAACGCATGACTTGCGTTGACCGCCAGTAGCGGCAATTCAAGAGGGACTCGCACGTAACGTGCGTGGACTTGGCAGCAGAACCCCAACGGGGTCTCCTTGCAGAAGCCGCTGTGACCTTCGCCGCCTCCGTTAGGGCAGAGAACCCGGCAGCGGCTGAAACCATAGCCGCAGCGCTAGTCATCAAGCACCACGACAACGTAGTCAGGGAAGTTCACGTTGTCACCGAATCTCAACTGGCCTGCTGGAAATTTACCAACGGGCGAACACCGCTGCTCGCGGCTTACATCCTTGGCCCAAAGTTGGAAGGATACCATCAAACCACATAGACGCCGGGCCACGCGGGACTGGAGGGGAACTAAAAGTCGAACACCTTGGTTCGAGTGTTAACCAACCGAGTCGAGCAAAACCCATCTCCCGATCAATCCCCCCCCCCCCCCCCCCCCCCTTTGCTTTCCTGCCCCTGCCATTCAGTTACGGCGAATGCCTCGAGATCCGGCGGCTTAATCTCAGGATTTATCCTACCCTTCACAAAAAGCTCGGCACTGAAGACGCTGTAGCTCAAAAACTTAACCAAACCAACACATTCACAAGCCTACACAGAAACAGCAAGATGTACCCACATATCGTGGCGTCTGCCCCTGGTGTGCCGACACACGTCCAACACTCTTCCATACCTCGTGCGCGGCCGGGTGCGAACCCCAACATTTAAAGACTCCTAGCACAACATTCATTTGAGCCGTGGGAGGTACAGCTGTCTGGCGATACCCTGTGCGGGACAAGTACTCGTCCAGCAGGTTCGTCGAGCAGCCATGGCCAGTCGTCACCCTTTCCACCACTCGACCGAGATCAATAATCGCGTTGTTCTTAATAGAAGTTTCTTCTCCTCCTTGGAATTCGTCGCTTTTTCTCTTTTTAACTCGTCCTTCCCTTAATGATGTATCGTACATGCATCACTTGTCAATTAGGAGCTTCGTGGTGACGTATCTACAGTGACTCTTGTGCCAAATAAACTCTCGCTCAGCTATTTGTGTCCCAAGACCATTCTGACGCTTCAGAACTCTGGAACTCCCTAGGGGAAGCATTATCTTTTATACATCAGCCCGATAGAAGCAGTCCAAAGCACTAGGGCATGTGGGCAGTGTACCTCTGTGTGTTTCCAAATATAATAAAGTTCGCAGAGTTGCAGCTAGTCCAGCGCAACCTGGTCACGTGGCACAGTTATTGATGTGCTTGGTGGTCATTTTGCGCGATGTGCGTGAATGCGAAAGTCATAACTAAGTATTTTTTAATCAAGTAAAGATGCTCAGAATCGTTACATAAATTGTCTATAATTATTGAAATGAAAAGCGAAATCGGCGAAATGAAAGAAGGCATGCATGATCGCATGTAAACACATCGCTGTGTTCAGCCCCGCTACAGGCAATGTGGGATCAACTGCGTCATTGCATCGGCCGTCCCATATGGACTTGCCGCGTTTTCCTGCATAGGCTGAAGCACATACTTTTTCCCCTACCACTTCGAGCACTCACTTCCCTTCTACGTCTACTGTTCTCGCCATTTTCTATTCTCTCTTTCCTCCTTACTCGTGAAGGCGTTAAGCATCTCCTTCGGGTTTCGTACGACTTGAATGCGTGAACTGCTGTAGCAGCACATCTCAACCCTCGTCGCCTGTTAGGTATTTCCGAAGCAAACAAAATATCAAAGCCACCTGTCATTTTTGGCTACGTGCACGCTTTTTTCCGCTCTGATACGTTTGTAATCACCACGCTTATCTTTCGGTTGTTTGTTGGCGTCCAATCTTCGATTTTCTTTCCATCTTCTCGCTCTCTCTATATCGGACTGCATCAATATCAACATATATGGTTATCAGGGGGGATCTCAAGAAGATGATATACTTGCACTCTTGGCGCATCATAAATGTATAAAGACAGAGATTCGGAAAGAGCTAAAACTTCCAAGCACTCTAACGACGGGATGACCGCTCTCTCCGCTTTCTTTGTACTCTTTGTGTTTACTTTTTATCCACGCGCACGCTTTTTTCTTTTTTCTTCCCCCGCGTTCGCGTTGCTGCTGCGTTGTCACGTAGGCGGCGAACGTGTTCGACGTGACCCCAACGCAGTCATTTTTCATTCCGTAATGCCCGGTGTCAACAGTTTCCTTCTTTTTTCGGAAAGTAGAGGAGAGCTCGGTCGCGGCGATCGAGCGCGGAGCGCCCGCGGCCCGCTCAGATTATGCGTGCAGCGGCTCAAGTCGCCAGAGGGCGGCAAGGGCTGCATCCCCCCCCCCCCTCCGCACACACGCACACACATCCGCAAGGCTGCAATGCTGGGTGCCACTGAGGCCATTGGCGAGCGAAGACAACTGTGGGGGAAAAAACGAAAGTAACTGTGATTTCCAACCCGGCACAAACTTTTCACACAGGAGCGAGGAGGGAGACAGAAGAGGCGACGGGATGCCCTGATGGTCAAAAACATGAAGCCAGTTCACGGAGAAGAGGTGGCTGCAGTAGGGCAGCATTTCTTCGAAAAATAACGGTCAGGGAAGGATGTTCTGGGTGGAGGAAAGAACTACGTGTGGACAGGGACGGAAGGGAATCGGCGAGCAGAGTAGACGACCAGCGCGGACGGTGGCGACAAAAGGCAAGAAGAAAGGACTCAGACGTGAGCCGAAAGGAAGGCAGGAACTGGAGAGGAAGTCATCGCGGAAAAGGGCCAGGAACAGAGAGAGCGAAGGAGACGAGGGTGGACAGATAAATCTAGATGTAGCGGCCAGCCATAATTCGAATCTATGGCGACGAGAACGTTGGCCGCCGAGACCATTCTTCTTTGCGGAGTGCTACAGAAGAATAAGGCACGACTGGGCACCATGTGCCCGGACGCCGCTTGACTCCACTGGCGAGGCAGTGTCGCAATGGTGCAAGCCCTCGTCTAACGCGGGAGCACAAGGAACGCAATGATGAAGCGGGTGCCGGAGCGGAGACGCCCTCCCCAAGACGGCGATCCAGCTCCCATCTCGCGCTCATTGCAGGCTGCATAATGTGTGTGGTTCTCCGGAAGGCGGGGATCAGGCGTGCTGGGAGTTGTTTCTCGCCTTGAAGGGAGTGGAAGCTACATTATGCGCACATTTTAGCGTTGTTGAGGAGGGCTTAGGCAGCAGTTTTGCGTGAGAACAGCCTACCAAAGCCATTTCACAGCATTGCAACTTTTCACTTTTAGTATTTGATTACCTTCAGAAAGGCACACGGTTGATAAAACGTGACTTTCAGAGAGAGCTTGTTTGATAGAGAAACCACTCCAGTTCAAAATGCAGTGGACAAGTTATATATATATATATATATATATATATATATATATATATATATATATATATATATATATATATATATATATATATATATATATATATATATATATATATATATAAACTTTATTGCGCATATGCGTAGGGGATTAAGGCAAGTCAGCTAGCGTGCCACAGGCCGAGGAGACATTTGGCGACGCCGGCCCATTCGACGGCCTTGGACTGACTGTCGGGGTCATCGCTGGACCTTAGCTGATAACATGCTCCTATGGAGGGATCAGGCAAGAATTCTGGGGGAGGCTTACGGACTTGGCACGTCCAGATCATGTGGACGAAGTTATCTTTCTCCCCACAAAAGCGGCAGGAGGGATTGATATCCTTATTCACGAATTCAGATATATAGTTTGGGTTGGGGAGGATCCCAGGGAGTCCACGGAAAGCCATCGCCCGTTCGGCACGACGCCTTGCCCGTTGGACAAACCGAAAATTGTTTCTTTGAGGAAATGAAATGCCACAACAACAGTCTCACTTGTCTTAGCGCCCCCTGCCCGAACCGCGCATGATACGCAGCCCCTGATTATAGGTCACCGGTTTCTCGATTATAGGTCATCAGTTCGAATCCCTGCCGCGAGCTAGGCTGTAACTTAACTAGTAAGTTTATGCTGCACGAAACGCTAATCGTATAACACCATCTGGAACATTCTGGTGCAAATTATTGGCATGATGCGATTTTTTCTGACGCGTGATGCTCGCAACTACTACGACGCCGACGGCTTTTCGACCTCCCGAGCTGTATACGCTGTTAGGGAATACATTGAACATTACAGATATAGAATACCAGCCAAGTGTTATGAGCTATCAGGTAATCGGCAAGTCTATGTTAAATTTCCTCGTTAAAAATAACGTTTTTATGACGCGTGAAGCATTTCTTACAATCTAATAGTACTTATTTGATGGTTATTTTCGAGTGCTTTGCAAGTGTTATTTTTTGTTTGCTTTTCGCAAATGGTCCTGCCGCTGCTTCAAATCGGGCAGCTTTTTCGTGCTGCTGCTCTCTGTCTCAAGACATAGTTCGTGTAAAAAAGAGAGAAAAGTATTATTTAACGCACTTGTTAAAGTTTTTATTTTCAAGCAAAAAACATTTTTATACGCTTCACAGCGCAAAACACGTTCATTTCTGCGTGTGCGTGTGTGTGTATGTATGAATGTATGTGTGTGTGTGTGTGCGTGTGTGCGTGTGTGTGTGCGTGTGTGCGTGTGCGTGTGCGTGTGCGTGTGCGTGTGTGTGTGTGTGTCTGTCTGTCTGTCTGTCTGTCTGTCTGTCTGCGTCTGTCTGTCTGTCTGTCTGTCTGTCTGTCTGTCTGTCTGTCTGTCTGTCTGTCTGTCTGTCTGTCTGTCTGTCTGTCTGTGTCTGTCTGTGTCTGTCTGTCTGTCTGTCTGTCTGTCTGTCTGTCTGTCTGTCTGTCTGTCTGTCTGTCTGTGTTGTGTTGTGTTGTGTTGTGTTGTGTTGTGTTGTGTTGTGTTGTGTTGTGTTGTGTTGTGTTGTGTTGTGTTGTGTTGTGTTCCTATTGTAAACATCTGCTATACTAAACGTCTAATGCGTTGATGAGACTCTTTGTCGAACACTTTTGCTTCCTTCGGGAGCGCGAACATCTCGTACGATGATCCGTTTCCTTACTTCACGGCAGCGCTTTGCGTATCGTCTTGTGTAACTCGTTCCATACCAGATGGCTCGCCGTCTAGCGCTCGAAAGAAGCGGCCGGCAGAAGCAAGAAGCGGCCATGGATGGCGAGAACTGCTCGCCGATCTGACGACCACCTCTCTCTGAGTGGACTTCCCACGAAGGATCGAATTTCAGCATAAAAGAGTTGTCGATCTCGTTTTACATGTTGTAGTATAACGCAAAGCTGAAATGTGCATAGTGAGTGTGACTCTTGAAGGGCGCTGACCCGAACACGTGTGGTGTCTGCAGTGAAGGCTGTTATTTGATGGAAATGAGCGTTGAGAGTGCGCCGTTAGCTGCAGGAGAGCCATCTTGTGAAAAGGCATGGCAGCAATGGCGCTGCCTCAGAGCTGAGGCTGTTTTGTAGGTGTCAGCTGAGTGAGCGGTGCACAAGATTTTTTTTTTTTTGTCAGTAAAGAAGAACAGCGGCCCATTGTGGGTTTTTAGAAAAAAATTATGAACACTGAAGGCCAGAAAAGTCGAGGCCATCTCAGCTTTAAAAGATGATTCCATCACAGCGAGAGCAAATTCTCATGAATTAAACGGGCTTATTTACCAAGTTTGCAGGTGCTTGATGACGGCGATTTGATTTAATTGGGGCCAAAGGTAGCTGGGTCAACGACCACCACGTCTAACGTGTTTAGTCTGCTCGAGGTGCGGTCAAAGATTCATTTTTCCAGGTTTCACGCCTGAGAAGCCGGGAACCAAAGGGGAAAACTTCTGCCCATTGTAAAACCGCTAGACACCCCGTCGTGGCACTGGGGATCGAACCCACATCTTCCGCATAAGAGCTGGACGCTCAAACCACTGGGCCACCGCTGAAGGTACAACCGGAGAACTCTAGGATGTTTCGTTTTTGGTTTTGGCTCAGCATGAACCTTCGTGTCACGCGCGTGTTTAGCTTGAGCGACTGTTAAAAACTTTCAGTAGCCTACATGGCCTGATCGAATGACTCCCTCTAAAGATATCACTCTGGGCCGGTATACGTCTTCTGTGTATGCGCATTTCCGCTGTGTGTGGTCCTTCTTTTTCCTTAGTTTTCATTTTTCCCTGCAGGTTGCTGCTCACTCCGTGGAACTGATTGCTTTGATTTATGGGGTTCAACGCCCCGAAGCGACTGAGGCTATGAGGGACGGCGTTGTGAAATGCTCCAGAAATTTCGACCACCTGGGGTTCTTTAACGTGCTCTGACATCGCACAGTACACGGGCCTCTAGAATTTCGCATCCATCGAAATTGGACCGCCGCGGCCGTAGTCGAACCCGCGTCCTTCGGGTCAGCAGCCAAGCGGCATAACCACTGAGCCACCGCGGTGGCAACTAATTGTATAGTAGAGCACTTGTTTCCAAAGTGGTTCTGTCGAGAATGGGCAGCTGGCTATGGAAGTTGAAAGCGGCGCAGAGCAAGAGTGCATTCCTGGAAAGGGCAACCAACATAAAATTATCCATTATTTCATATACAACGCAACGCACACATTATGTCCCACATACAAAGGAGAAATTTCCGAAAATACATGTTTGCTTCGAACACTGGTCAACCTACAAGGACGAGAACAAGCATACGAAACCCGCAGCAAAGACCCTTGGAAAGTTAACGCATACCGAACCATATACGGCCTACACACAATAGAAAATAGACTACCCCGGTTGCTTAATAATTTGGTTTGGTTTAGTTTATTGGGGTTTAACGTCCCAAAGCAACTGAGGCTATGAGGGACGCCGTAGTGAAGGGCTCCGGAAATTTCGACCGCCTGGGGTTCTTTAACGTGCACTGAGACATCGCACAGCACACGGGCCTCTAGAACTTCGCCTTCAAGAAATTCAGCCGCCGCGGCCGGGATCGAACCCGCGTCTTTCGGGTCAGCAGCCGAGCGCCGTAACCACTGAGCCACCGCGGCGGGGCCTTAATAATTTTTCTCAAGCAAACATTTTCCCCTCGGAATCATCACTTTAAGGTCTACTTTCACATTTTCTTTCTAAAATCCAGTTCTCTACTAAAGTAAGGTCTTTTTTCTTTATTCTGTATATACTATGTGCAATAAAAGATATTATTATTATTATTATTATTATTATTATTATTATTATTATTATTATTATTATTATTATTATTATTATTATTATTATTATTATTGGTTGGTTTATGGGGTTTAACGTCCCAAAGCGACTAAGGCTATGAGAGACGCCGTAGTGGAGGGCTCCGGAAATTTCGACCACCTGGGGTTCTTTAACGTGCACTGACATCGCACAGTACACGGGCCTCTAGAATTTCTCCTCCAAAGAAATTCCAGCTGCCGCGGCCGGGATCGAACCCGCGTCTTTTGGGTCAGCAGCCGAGCACCATAGCCACTGAGCCACCGCGGCGGCCTATATTATTATTATTATTATTATTATTATTATTATTATTATTATTATTATTATTATTATTATTATTATTATTATTATTATTATTATTCAATTGTTATGCTAATTTTTTGCCGGAGCTCTTGCACACCGAGGGAAGTTTAAGAACAACGAATTTAAACACCGTGCGTGCAGCAGTTCACCAGCGCCCGCCTTTCTTGAGCACATCGGTTCGGGTTATGAGAGAATAAATGCCTCCTAATGGACGCTTTTCTTGCGGAGGGCTGGCTCCTATACTTTATGCAGATGCCAAGCTATGGCGGATTAAGTTGTGCCGGTGGCTATTCCCGCAGCGCATAGCTTCTCTGCAGAAACCGCGGCGCGTGGTGCCTCGGCAGCTGACTGCGGCTACGGTACGCTTCCACCACTGCTCCCGAGACTCATGAATAGAGAACGAAGGTTATTCCGCTCCTCGCCTTATTAACGCTGGACGAGGGGGCGCGCTTCATGGCTCAATCCTGGGTGTTGCTCCGGCTGCGCTTGATGGCTTCGGTTCTTTCCTCGGCGCCTCCTCGACCCGTCGGCTTTTCTCGAGGGCAGAGTAGCCTTTGTTCAAATGCACTGCAGCGCCCTCTTGGCCCTTGCTTTCGCCTTTGCTTTTACAACATGCGCTATGTCCGGCCGCGGTAATATCATCACGACGAAAAGAGGCAATTTGCGCCAAACGTAATCTGTCGACGTTCTTGTCCTTTCCTCGAGAGACTCATTTTCCAGTGGCCACCGATGTTTTGCCCGTTAAGCACTTCTCGTTTGCATGCATGCACAGCCACGAGAGCCAGACGGGAGCGGTTTCGCTTTGTAGAATTTCTCGTTTATCTTATGTGTCAGCAGGGCGGCGATTTCGGCGATGAACACCTGACGAGGTATTCGTCCCAATGAGCGGCTGACGTAACATAAGTGACTAGAAAACTGAACAAACGCAAGATACTGGACAGATATGACTACCCAGGCGATAGAGCAAGGTCCCGTTCGACAACACAACGCGAGAAGCTCAGCAGTGATTGCTCCGAGAGCTATTCATGTGACCTCCTATTACGGGTCGTTGAAAATTACCTCAGCGTTAAACTAGGAAAATGTTGTCGGCGGATCTAACACGCATTTACACTGCTTCCTCTTTCTTGTTAATTGTGGAGGTGACAGGCTAAGACGTGCAGGCTCAGTTTTTAACTTCTCAGCGTTACCACCGAGCCGCTGCCCTTAGCAGTGAAGGCTTGCTTGCCCTGAACACGTTATAACTTGGCCTCGGCTTTCTGAGGGTGATGGGAATTCACTTAAAGCAACTTTTTATCATCGTAAGCGAATTGCGCATTCTATTCTGGTTGAAATAAGGGAGTAATTACTCATTGACGTCCACCTGAGCGCAGCCATACGGCTACAAAGGAAAGCTATACAGCTTTTTCAGAAACTTCGTGGTTAAAGAAAAATTTGTCCTGGTCCGGGGTTCGAAACCGGAACCACCGCATCACCGGAGCAGTCACTCTACCACTTGAGCTAACCGGGGCGGCAAGCTTGTGGTAGGGCGAGAGCGAATTGATCAATAACTCGAAGTGGGAACAGTGTTGGCCAAATGTTTAGGGGAATCCCCCAATGTGGAGTAGAATTGCAATAAGGGAGTAATTACTCATTGACGTCCACCTGAGCGCAACCATACGGCTACAAAGTAAAGCTATACAGCTTTCTCAGAAACTTCGTAAAGAAAAATTCTTCCTGGTCCGGGGTTCGAACCCGGAACCACCGCCTCACTACAAGACAACCTATAGTAATGGCGCGAAAGCTGAGTGTTGTGTTTCACGTCGGGATGACTAACAGTTGCGGTGAGTGACCACTAGTAGACAAAATTTGCCAGCTCTGCGCGCAACTTTCAAGCAAAATACCACCCTCATAGAGACAACTGTAGGGAAAATAAGCCCATGTTTTCTTTCAGGAGGAAAGGTGCTGACAGCTGCTTAACATTTAACTAAGCAAAAAGATAAAACAAAATACTGAAATTCTAAACAGTTCAATGTTAAAAGCGCGCATAACTGACTTTTCCTCGCCCATCCTTTTAATTAGTGCAATTTGTGCTTCTACACAGAGTAAAAACTAAGTGAGTAAAACAAAACACGCACTTTAAAAAGAGGAAACAACAATCCCATCAGTCAAACCATACTTTTCAAAGGAGGAGCAGTACACAGATTCTTCCACCGCCGCCTACGCCTTTCGCAGTTTCTCATTTCACTGCAATTAAGCCCGATTGTAACAAATTAGCAGCTAGAGGCTGCATCGCGCGGCTGAGAAGCAGGCACCCGTGCTGTTCGCGCGAATGCGCTTCATTGCGAATGCACAAAGTGACCGTGCGAGGCCCCTCTCTAATGACAGCGGGATCAGCTCAAACGACCCGACTAATTACTCAAAGCCTAATTACCCCTTCCCTTTTTTTTATTTCTTTTCGGTCTTGCGAAGAACGTGATCTGAAAGTAGCTCCTGCGGTGCTCTACGCAGTGCATTCCAGCAAAGAGAGCCCAACAAGCACTCGAAAGTGGTTGCGGCTGGTTTTACGGCTGCCAATTTTCCCTCTTTCTTGCTACTTTTTCTTCGTACAATCAAAGCCGGGAATGAAATCCGCGCCTTTTTTTCTGCCATACTTCTTGCTGAAGTCTCAGTTTTTTTCTACGCAGAGGCGATTCGTGATTGGCTGGGTATCAGAGCCAGCCAGCCAGTCATAGTCGAAGAGGCGACAGCCTGGCCATACATGAGAGTCACAACGAGTGCGCACTGCAATTTTCAGTTCAGCAAACGTATAGAAACCACTAATGTAGTTCTTGCGGATCAGAATGTACCATTTGGACATGCATACAGAATTTTTTTACCGAGAAGCTGTGTACACTTTGATTTTAAAGCGCAATAGCATTTGTTTTTGAAGAGGCAGAGAACGTTATGTTCTGAATGGCCAAATTTCAAAGGAAAAGCGCTGCATTCTTTAAAAACTGTGACGTAGAGTCACGATGAAAAGAAACGAGAAACAACGCACAGCCAACGCGGTCCGCTGTTAGAATTTCATTTCATCGCGCGTTTGCATGGGTGGTAAAAGGGTGTTAGAGACGTCCTAGAATGTATCATGGACGATTCTAGCCTCTTTTCACTGCCGGCGAAGTAAAAGCGTGGTGAAAAGAAATTCGAACAGAGGACCGCATAGGCTCCCTTCTGTTCGCACTTCTTTTCATCGCCGCTGTGCGCAATACATACGTAATTTTTCAGCGCTAAAATAAACGCGTTCGGGAACCAATTTAATGCTTGATATTCACCCTGCTTCGCAAAATAAGCCGCTGAGTGCTCATTCCATTATGCTAATTTTGGCTTGACCGAAAAGTTTTTAAAGCTTCCCTCAACATAGTGGTCTTTCCCTGCTCAGCCCAATGGTGTGTTTGAAGCGATGTGGAAGCCGTCGCCTGTTAATAAGGGGCATGGGCCTCTATCACGAAAGATTAATTGGCAGGCTTGTGGCCGTGCTGCCAGTCATTGCGACCGCCGGACGCATACGCCTAAGACCGGTCCAAGGTGCGGACAGCCTAATGAATCTGGCCGCCGTCTGGTTAACGGCAATGGCAGGTTCCATTTCTGAGAGCAGTTTGCGAGCACGGCCCTATACAAGACTATAAGTTCATGCAAGTGTGCCACTTGCTTGGAAGATCTTCGTAGGCCAGCGATGACAGCGGAGGAGTGGACCACCTTGACCGCCGAAGCGCTCTTACGTCGATTAGGCCCTCATAATATGCCTGTAGCGGCCCGAGCTCAGTAGACGGCATTTTCTGCAGGGTCAAGCATGCATGCACAGCAGGCTTGCATATATGATATTCCTTGCTTACACCGTTCATTGATAGCACAGTAGTCATCTTGCGGAGCTGAGTCTTCACAGTTCGTGCACACAGGACAAAGCCTTGCCTGAGACCTACGTTGCAGGTATTCGGACACTGCAGAGCTAATATTACGACCACCAACTATCACGACCAACAGCTTAAACCATACCTTCTCATTTTGCGAAGTTTCTGCGAACTGCACGTTTCTTCGCCGGTGCGTCTGTCGCTCGACGAGAGATCGGACGTTCGCCTATAAGCCACAACTCCTGCGGAGCTTTGCAACTCAACAAAAGTCACCATGCGGTCCTCAACGTTCGTTGCCATTAAGGGATTCTAAGGTGAATTAAGCATTTTATATTATTTCAGGTTTTTTTATTTTTTGTAGTTTTCGCATACACTGGTTCAGTAGTAAAGAATAACTAGTTAAGTTTTTATATATTTGCCTTTCAGATTGTATATTGTGTTGAAAAACCGCAGTCTCAAATGTTTACAGCAATGTACCTCTAAGTAAACATTCTATCTCGCTCTGTGAGGAAAATAAATACCTGAGCGCGTTGCGCTTTCAGCGGCCGGAAGGCATGCGCCAGCGGAAGGCATGCGCCAGCAACTACTAACCCGCTTGTTAGCTTTCTTCTTAGGACGGAAAAAAAATACATAAATAGTACCTTCCTGTAAACATTTCAGATTGTTTATTTTTTTTTTACCCGATGTACAGCTTCAGAATTGACCCTGTTTTTCCCGCAGAAAATATTTGAAAAGTCAGGTCATTAGCATCGAAAATTAACAAACTGCGGACTAGGTTTTGCTCTTTTTACAGCACTCACTTGATTTCAGTCACCTAGGACATTGTCCTTTTTAAAAGCTTGGCTACATTTAGCTGGGACACCCGGTATATACGCTTTAACTTGTCCTTGTTGCGGTTTATGGTGCTTAAACAACTGAAGCCGTCATGATTCGCGGAATATCGACTCGCCAAATAGCTTTGAACAATTTTTTTCGAAATTTTTCCGCCGCACAGCGAAGGCTGCTCGCGCCAGCTTTGTTCCTGGAACGATGCGACCCAGATAATACTGGTTTCTGTACATTTCCTTCGGCATGCGTGGCCAGACGTGGAATGTTATTTATCGGCCGCAGCCTGAAAGAGGCTGGGCATCTTTAAAGCCACGGATTTAGAGCTACGTCGCGGACGGCCCCCGTCGCCTCAGTTTCAGCTCGAGCTAACGTTCGAAAGGATTATGAGAGCCCATCGAATGCGGCTAGGCGTAACACGGCTATCTGCATTCCGCTCGTAAGGAGGGACCTCGCGGAGCAAGCAACATGCTCCATAATGCGTTGCATGCCTCTTTAACTGCGATTTCGATGTCACGTCAATTTAACACTCTAGCCGTAGTGGCGTCATTGCGAGTAAATTTATTTGAAAATGAAACGAGCTTTGTAATAGCCACAATGTCTCAAAGTTCCTCAGCCGCTAACTCTTCGTTTATTCACGAACGTATGCAACCCATGGGAAGTGATAATATACTTAACAAAAATAATCTCCCGGTTTCCTTGCCGAATTCTGTGAAGAAACAACGGCGACAGCCGAATCGTTGCACTCGCTGCTTGCACGCTGTGCTGCGTTCGAACTACACGCAGCTGAACCATCTTTCTCTCCCCGAATCCCTTACCCACGCAGAGTAGAAAGTTTAAACGCCAGCTCAATTCTCTGTTTTTCAATTGAAGAGTTTCTCTCTCTCAGCCGGACCACTGGAATCCATCCTCTAGTGTGATTCAAAAGTGTTGTTGTTTTTGTTCTTGACCGTCTCTACTTGGCCCTCCAAAAAAAGAACAAAAAGATGGCTCTTGCTTGCTGAATAAGCCAGGCGGGAAGTAAGTTTTTCAAGTGCATACCATGCGCGAACTGAAGGAAGTCTATGAATCGACACTGTTAAGAAAAAACTTCCCAACGTTCAGCCCTGTTCGATTATTTGCAGTACAGTGGCGCCGCGTTATGCAGCACTTTGTCCGCCCGCTTCCTTTTGTGCGTAAGGATGACTCTTTTACCTGCCATAACCCTTTTGCTTGGGCACGCTCACCTCTGGGGTCGTCTTCTTCATTCGCATTCATAATTAGCTGAGGTCGTATGCCGACTGCGAATGTAGATGTCCTGACCGCACACTAACGCATGATGCGATGAACTCAGCGGTGAACCGCCTAACAACGCGGGAGTCAAAGCCAACAAAAACAAGCAAGCCGCACCCGGCTTTCGGTTCAAGCTCGGACTGCTGCCGCACCTCCCATGCATGCCTCCTCCTCTCGCGCTCTTCGTTTCACATTTTTTCTTCATTGCACATGCCGACGACATTACCCTGTGGTGCGAAACTGGATGTCCAGGGGACGTTGAAACGACCGTCCAGGAAGGCATGGACACCATAGTGGATCACTTACACAAAGACGGACTCGAACCTTCAGCAAAAAAATGGAGGGCACACTTAAAGGGAAACTGCATAGGTTTTTTTAAATCAACGAGCTCAAGAGGGTCGAATATGTGAAACTTGCAGGTAAAGCATGCGAAATCTTTTTGGGCTAGCACTTGAAATAGTGAAGTAATCGCCGATTAAAATCCGGATGCCCTTCAAGCTTCTCCGAAGCGCACAACGTCAAGTGGGGGGCGCATGACGATGTCATCGAAGGTATCGGTACATTTCCAACGCACAAATGCCTGCTTTGAAGCAAAAAAAAAAACAACGCCACTGAAGGCAAACCCCGCCGAGAGTTGTTTGGCAGCGTCTAATGAGTCAGGGCAGAGTGTGGCTGACGACAGCGGCAATTTGAAATCATACCTTCCATGACGTCACGCTAAATTTTTCTGCACTGCTCTGGTGCATTGAGGAGAAGCGCAAAATTCAAACGTCGATTACGTCACTATTTTAAATGCTAGTGAAAAAACACTTGGCATGCTTTACCTACAGCCTATATAGATTTGAATCCTTGAATATCGCGTAATTATCAAAAAAGTGCTGCAGTTGCCCTTTAAGCTCCTACTTAAGGGTATTACGCGATAGTGTTATGCTCTAATTCTCATATATGCAGAAGGTCATTCTCTAATTTACATTCATATAGATCCCTGGGAGTAATCATACCGCTCCAGGCGCAGTAGTACAGCGGTTAAGCGATGCGCCATAGCCCTGCGATTGCAGGTGCTCCCAGCGGTGGGCCCTTTGCGTCCCAGGTTTCTCTTCCCAGGCGACCAGTCATTAATTTAACCACTACCTGCCACTGTGGGCAGTTTGCTTGTTATGCGGTTGGCAGGCAGTGTGTGTTGCACAAACGGCCACTCCCGGCTTTACCTAGCAGAGTGAAGCAATCGCTTCAAAAGTCGGAACTCCGCCTGGTGAATCGGACACAATACCAAATGCAAACCAACGACCTGTTACAACTCATCCAACAAACAGGTACCAAAGGTGACATCGTGCAGTATACTCAGACTCATAATTCACGACAACAATGCAAACACTAACATTGTACAGTTTCAAAAAGCCTGCCGAAATGTCACACACCTAATCCTAAGAATCCTTAGCTAAAAACAGGGCCTTAAAGAAGATCAACCAAAGCAGCTCGTCATTGCACTCGTGTATAGCAGACTTTTGTACTCCGCCCCGTATCTAACGCTAACACAAACTAGAAAATTCGAATCTTCACTCAACACCCTTTACAAGGCCGCTCTGCGTCTACCCATTGCACCTTATACCAGCGACGTCAGCACACTGGCCTCTTTCTTACTCTCGCCGAACTAACACAACGTAGAGATAGGCAAGTAGCGCACTTGTCTTGTATGGAGCAGGGATGCAACATCCTGAACCGAGCAGGCATTACCCCCATCACCTGACACCAGTTAGCCAATGCCCTCAGCGTAACATCGCATTTCCAAACGTACCAAAAAATATGACGCCCCACCTCCATGATGGTCGACGTCAAGCGCATACAAACCATCACCGTAGAGGCAGCATGGGTATAACGATATACATGGACGCCACACAGACTAATATGAAGTCATACGCGTGTGCAATATATGCACCCGGACAGACAGAACCAATCACCCTCACAGCTGGGCGATTTCCAATATTCCCAACATTTATTTATTTATTTATTTATTTATTTATTTATTTATTTATTTATTTATTTATTTATTTATTTATTTATTTAGTTATTTATTTATTTATTTATTTATTTATTTATTTATTTATTTATTTATTTATTTATTTATTTATTTATTTATTTATTCAGAAACTCTAGGGGCCCTCTGTGGGCATTACATAGGGGTGGAGGGGGGGGACACAAAGCAGAACACGAATTTCACACACGCACAAAATAAGCACTGCAGGTGGCTCATACGGCATTCAAGTAAAACTCGAGACATGATTACAAAGAAATATTCTTTCTTGTTCTTGATTCTTGTTCACCACAGAATGCGCAGACGGGAGAAAGCGCCAAACCAGACCTGTGCAGATAAAAATTTAACGGTGGGATCCGGCAGCGCAGCCTAGTTATAAAGACCTCAAGCTGTCGTGAATGACATGATTTCCTGCTCCACGAATACTTTAGGTGCAGGAAATCATCAGATCTTAAAATTGACCAAGATGTCATGCTTAGCAAAATACTTCTTCGAAACCTCGCTGCTATGATGTACGCTGTAGCCGGGAGGATAGGTGCCACGGGGCATTGAGGGACGGCTTTGCCAGGCTATCAGCCACTTCATTGACTGTCACACTGCTATGACCTGTTACCCATATCATATGTGCAAGGCTCAAATGTGGAGGGAGTAATGGCGGAGCAAGCGTGCTTTCTTTTTCCTCCTCCTCCTCCTTCACTTCTGGCTTCACTAATGGCTCTCGCCGTAAAAGCAGAAGATCAAGAGCAGCCTGAAGTTCTCTTGCTCTTGGCTACGGCCATCCTCGTCGGGGTAGCGGCTGAGTACCTGGCGGTGTTTTGCTAGCTTGCCCAATTTGTCCTTCTTGTTTTCTGTGCCTGCTCCTGTTATAGGGTGATAGGGCGCGGGACGACGGCTTAATGTCTACCTCTTCTCCCGGCCAAGGGTTTTCCCCTTGGTCGGCCTCTCTTCCACAGGACCAGCTCCCAATCGATGTCTTTTTTCGCAGTGGAGTCACCAGCATTCCTGTGGCTTTAGTTCCAGCTGATGGAGGCGCCATTCGTTTGAACAACCCGGAAGCGGTGCAGGTGGCCCTTCAGTCTACATCGCCTCATTTCATGCGAATCACAGATGTGCGGCAGTTCGGCAAGGGTGGGATATTGTGCAGGTCACCGGACAAGGATTGTGTCGCCGACCTTTTGAGGTGTACCTCCTTCGCCAACCACCCGGTGAGCGCATTTATTCCGCCTCATCTAGCGTGTTCCAAGGGCTTAGTCCGAGGTGTTGACTCTCGATTGAGCCCTTCAGAAACGCTGGAGAACCTCTCGTCTGCGGGCGTCATTGCGGTCCATCGTTGCAGCAGAATGGTAGAGGGGGTGAAAATACCTACAGAGTCCGTCATAGCCACATTCGCAGGAGTAGTGTGCCCTTCAGAGATCAAAGTGTGGCCACTAGTGTTTCGAGTTGACGCATTTAACTCTCGTCCCCTTCAGTGTCAGAACTGTTGGAGATTTGGCCACAGCGCCAAAGCGTGCAAATCGGGCTCACGGTGCTGTGCATGCGGCGAAAGCCATGCTAGAGAAGAATGCCCTGAACAGCAAGAAAAATGTTGCCTGTGTGGTGGTGCCCACTCTGCCAACTGTCCTGATTGTCCTGCACGAGCTCAAGAAGTGCAAGTTCTAGAGATAATAGATAAACGTCGATGCACGCGACGAGAGGCCTTTGCCGCAAAAGAAAGAGCCTCATGCTATTCTAGTGTGGCTGCAAAATGTCCACCTGCAATGGACGCCTCTTGGACACAAGCAATTACCGCTGCGGTTGAAAAAGCAGTGGCGAATGCAATGGAACGTATTATGGAAACGGTATCCACGTGCATCTCACAGGTAGTAGCTACCCAGATGACTAATCTGCTGCAAGCGCACGCCGCTCCGCTCTTGTCCTCTATGGTTTCGGCTGCTCCTCCACCATCTGTGGACATCAATAGCGCTCCACAGGGCCAAAGTCAGCATGAGCGACAAACGACTCCTGAAAAATCTCTCCCGAACAGCGTTAAGGACGCATCCTCTGATGAATGTGTTGAGATGGAATTCGATACCCGCGCCCAAAAACGAAGTGGGTCTCCTTTGAGTATCCCGGATCCATCTTGTCACCAGTCCAAGTCCCAGAAAAGTCATGCAAATCAAAATCCTAAGACCAGGATTCTCGAAGCGGCAGTTGCCGCTGCAGCACTCCCGCCAAGATAGGGTCGTTAAGTGTTCTTCAATGGAATTGCCGATCTATATCCTCAGCTTCAACAGATTTAATTTGCCTATGTAATCAACTTCAACCGGATGTAATTGCATTACAGGAAACATGGCTTTCTTCAGATATTAATTATCATCTCAAACATTACCGTTCGTTCCGGCTAGACATGTCTTCACGAGGGGGAGGGTTGTTGCTGCTGATTTCCTTAAAGTTTTGTCACAGGGCCTTCATTTCTTTTCAGTATGCGGACAGTCAGTGCGAAATACTTGCGGTTGATCTTAGTATCCCAGGTCAACAGCCCTTTACTGTAGCTAACGCATATTTCCCTTCAGGTGTGCATGACACTCGGCCCCTTGACTCATTGATGTCTAGCAGCAGATCTCAGGTTTTATTAGTTGGGGATTTTAATTCGCACCACGTGACGTGGGGGTTTAAAACAGATTGTTTCGGCTCTAGACTATTTGATTGGATTTGCGACAACAACATAGTCTGCAACAATTCAGGAATGCCTACATTTGTACGTGGTCTATGCCGCTCTGTTTTAGACTTAACTTTTTCCTCCCCAGGAGTCTCTGTCTCGTCTTGGGCGCCTGTTGACTGCGCGACAAACAGTGACCATCTACCGATTAGTTTCAGGGTTGCGT
Source organism: Amblyomma mixtum (assembly GCF_055824585.1). Classification (NCBI taxonomy): domain Eukaryota; kingdom Metazoa; phylum Arthropoda; class Arachnida; order Ixodida; family Ixodidae; genus Amblyomma; species Amblyomma mixtum. The sequence goes on from NC_143013.1 coordinate 46,475,263, forward strand.
GTAACTTAACTCTTCCCGAACGACAACAGCGCACCTTCATAAATTACGTTCGCTTTAAAGACACTCTCAAATCAGCTCTCACAATCGATTCGGACCGAAACACCACTACGAGTTCCGAATGTAAAGCTACACATATATGCACAGTGTTGGAACGCGCAAGGCAAAAGTCTGAATTCATTGTCACAGGATCTAAGGATGCTATCACCAATAATTGGTGGAATGCAGAGTGCACGCGTGCCTATAGACGGCGGAAAGCAGCCTGGAAGAAACTCCTCCTAAATCAATGCCCCAAAAATTGGTTGGATTATAAGTATGTCGCAGCAACATTTAAGCGCACTATCTCCCGCGCGAAGGAGGAGTATATTACAAGTCATTATGATTTTCTTTCTCAGTCAGGAAATAAACGGGCCTTGTTTAATTTTATGAGGAGAAGGAAAGTGATTCCTCCGGCTGTCAATATTGAATCCCTCGTTCAATCCCCTGCTGACATCGCTAAGGCCTTAGAGGGAATTGCGGGTGGCCTAGAACGTCGATTCACATCTGCACTTCATTATCCACCTACATTCTCATGCATCTCAAGTGATTTCATTGAGGTCACTATGCCTGAGCTTTCGCAAATTGTTTTGCGCCTATCTCCAGCGGCTCCTGGCCCCGATAAGGTCACTACATCTATGATTAAAATTTTGTTTACCGAATCTCCTGAAGATCTGTTGGCTCTGGTTAACCATTCCCTTAAAGGTCCATGGATTCCCCATGAGTGGCGTCTTGCGGAAATAGTTCCAATACTTAAAAAACAAGGGGAGGGTTTCACTTCTGACAACATACGCCCGATTTCATTAACATCGAATTTAGTGAAATTGGTGGAACGGGTCCTGCTTCGTCGTATCATGTATTTCATTTCTGCAAATGATATCTTGAATCCTTGTCAAATTGGTTTCAGGCCGGGCTGTTCGATTTGGTGTGCTCATACTGACCTTGAGAGCCGTATTAAATTAGCTCGCAGCACTAAACAGTTTGCCGCGCTTGTCACTCTGGATATCAGTAAAGCCTACGACAGCGTCGAGTACTCGATGCTGTTACACAGATTACAGGTCCTTAATTTCCCAATCTATTTCGTAGCCTGGATCTTTGCTTTCCTGGAAAACAGAGAATTTTATTGCTGCCGAAATGGTGTTTCTTCAAAGAAATTTCGACAGACAAGAGGTGTTCCGCAAGGCTCAGTTCTTTCCCCTGTTCTTTTTAACATCTTTCTAAGCTCCATTCCATGCATCCATAATGTGTCAACTTACGTGTACGCTGACGACATCGCATTTTTTGCTTCTGCAAAAGATATTCACTCTCTGTATCAGATCTTGCAGGATTACCTCAATATTCTTGACAACTGGTTAGGAAGTATTCATCTGTCCCTCAATGTGAACAAATGCGCCTTGTTGGTCTTCCCGGTTTCTCATCCTGTACATATCTGCGTTTCTTATAGAAATCATATAATTCCTCAGGTTCAATCAGTGAAGTATCTTGGAGTGATCTATGACTCTACTCTTTCCTGGCGGCCTCACATTGAGCAAGTTTCTTTAAAAGGAGCTCGGGCCATTGGCATCCTGCGTCGGCTTTGCAGCACTAGGTCAGGGATGAGAAGGCACACACTTCTGCTGATCTATAAAATGTATGTCCGCCCAATTTTGGAGTTCGGATGTGTTTTATTCTCAGGAGCTCCTGCCTATAAACTTCGACCGCTTGTGCTCTTGGAGCGTGAGGCGTTGCGCCTCTGCTTGGGACTTCCAAAGTATGTAGCTAATGTTGTCCTGCACCTTGAGGCGCGAATTCCATCTTTATTAGCCAGATTTCGCCTTTTAACAGTCCAAACCTTTTTAAATTTGTACGACTCTCCTCTCCACACATCCAATGTAATATTTCTTAGTCAGCCCGCAGTCTTTTTAAATGCCACCTGGTCTCGTTTGCATACTCCGCAGATATGTTTCGTGCAGTCTCTCCTCGATCCCTTAAACATTAAGCTCACAGATATCCATCCACTGCATAACATCTCACCTTCAGTCGGGATTGCATTTGATAACATTTTCCCATCGAATGCCAAGCTCCAGCCCTTTCCTCTCCTTCTCGGTTTGTTACAGGACCACCTAAGATCCTTTCCTTTTCATATTCTCATTGCTACCGATGCCTCGCAGGATCGTGAAAAGGCAGGTGTGGGCATTTTTTCACCTGCATTGGGATGGTCCTTTTCTCTCCGTCTCCCTGACTTCACTCCAATTTATCTGGCCGAATTATTAGCTGTCATTCTAGCCTTACGTAAATTAGATCCTGCCGTTTCCAAAGTCATGGTTATGACGGACTCTCTATCTATTTGCTTTTCATTATCATCACCCTCTGAGTCTCGGGCATTACGCCTCTTTAAGCAGCTGATCCCGCTTCATCTAAATTCGGTGAGGTTGCTTTGGGTACCGGGTCACGTGGGCATTCAGTTAAATGAGGTTGCTGATTCATTAGCAAGGGCCCAATAATTGCTGTCCTGCCAACCTGCGCATATACAGCTGCGGTGAGGTTTCGCAGTTACACAATATTTCAGGAATTTTCAGCCTCGGCGCTTACTTCATCCCCCGAATACAAGCATCTTCTGCACCCTTGGAGCAGCAAAGACTGGAGTTCGCGCAGACTGGAGGTCTCTTTCACGCGTTTGCGATGCCGAGTTCCTCTGCTTAATTTCTACCTTCACAGATCTGGTCTGGCGGTTTCTCCACTGTGTCCATTTTGTGCCGAGCCTGAGACAGTGGATCACTTCCTGCTGTTCTGCCGCCGATTCTCTTCTTTGAGGAGGCGCCTATTAGAAAATCCGTTTCACCAGCTGGGTCTGCCTGTGTCCTCTGAGGTTGTTCTTTCCTTTGGCGCTACTTCGCTTGGACGAAGCAACAGGAGTGCGCGCTGTGCAGTTCAAAAATTTCTTTTAGAAACACAGCGACTCCCATGCTAATATTATTTTTTTTCTATTTGTTTTCATTTTCTGATTCTCAAACTTTTAATTTATTATTATTATTATTATTATTATTTTTTCTGTCTCTCTTTCAGTCAATACAAAATTGAACCATTCCATATGTTGCATTCAAATTTGCACATGCCGTCCTCCCATCTTCGATCTCCCTGCTAACAGGTCCCCTTTCGTTGCGTCGTCCAACAATCTGTCAGCCTATACCCTATTAATACTCCTTTACCTCTAAAACTCTTAATCATTCAAACAGTTCACCGCCTGTGTCTTGGCCACTCCCCCGTAGTGGGTATGTGCCATTCTAATTGAGGCCAACCAACCAACCAGCCAAGCCACACCGCTCGTTTGACTCGGCAATAACGGTTGTCGCCGTTACTGTTGTAAAAAATGCGAAATAAATTGAATTTAATTGAATTAAAATGCGCTGCCGCCTACCAAATGGCTCGTGTATTGGTGAACCGTGTACCTCGCACACGGAGAAAAGAACGTCCGCTGCTTCAGAAGGAAAGGAGAGAAAACTGTTGAGTGGCTGGCAGCCGGAAAAAGTATTCTCGTTGTGCTGGGAAAATACTACTTTATATAAGCAAAAACTCTCTCCAACACAGCAAAAGACAGTTCGACAGGGCGAAAAAAGCGTTTGCATGTTGTTTTTTGCAGTCTTCTTTTCCCAGAGCCGATATCAGCAGTAAGTGTGCGTGTGTCTGCAGCCAGAAAATCAACCTCATGGGACACAGTACTTATAAATCTGGACACACGTCAAGTGTCGAGGATCAACATTCCATGCACGCGATTTGGTCGCGCTCCTCAGATGGGCTGAAGGATAGCAAGAAACAAACACTCGCCGTGAAAGAGTGGGCCCAATACAGGGAGAAAAAAATTTATTCGTTCTCCTTCTGCAATAACATGCTGCAAAAGCCATACCACGTGCTTTCTGTCTTCGAAACATCACCAGAAACGAACTATTTACACACCACATGTCAACCACTGCAGATAGTGTTCGATATTTTTACATCTACGCAATCGTGTTCTCTGTCAACTTGCAGGCTTCTTCGCGTGCCATAAGCCATCTTCTTCAACCTTTCCCCCTGAAGTGAGCAGTAGCGGTTGACTGAAATAATCTTTCTTTACGATTTTTACCATCTTGTTGCGAAAGAGAGGTTTTCTGGCCGGTGTGTCTGCGTCAAGCATGTACCCTAAGCCTTCTAGCACAGGCTTAGCAAGCCTTAGCTCATCGTCAGCAGCCATCATTGCTTGTTCTTCCATAGTTCTTGGTTTCGGCCGGCCCTCGCCTTGACGTTGTTGTTGCTCACGACTCTCCTCTCTCGTTTCAGCGCTTAATTTTTGGTCCGAGTCACGGGCGGTAGGCTTGGAGTTCGTATTCTCCTTGTCACTTTCACCGTAGCCGTTCGCAGGTGATGTCGTAAAAGTGCGCTTTTTAGGAGGACACAAGCCAGTTACGAGTTTCTTGCTCACACATTTACGGTCTTGGCTGAGCGGTTTTCGGTACTGACATTCTCCATTTCTACATTTTCTGTGCGGATTCCTCATCTGCTCAAAATTCCTGAAGATGTCCTTAGCTTTTGCGAGAGCAACCTGATTCAAGCGAGACTTTTCAATGGGTAATGTACAGTTGTCTCCTTGACATCCTTGCAGGCTGCCGTCTGGGTCTGGCTCCTCGGCTGTGGTCGCAGCGGTGTCGTTTAACACATATTCATGGCTATGTTCTACATTTTCTGATACTGGAATCGGTGGTGAATGGTTTCTGTCCTCAAATGTCTTGAAGGTGAGCTTTGGTTCAGTGTATTTTTCTTGCCCTACAGGAACAATCTCTGAGGCTTCTTGTATGCCAGGATAAATTTGATTGTAAGGGCCCGCGGCATGGTGATTCGTCCCCTCGTAACCGTTGGGCGCAGGAGGGGAGTAGCTAACTTGGATGGCGTCCCTAACTGCCGGCGCTCTGTAACTTTCTGGGAGGACAGCCGTTCCTTCGATGTACACTGGGTAAGTGGCGGCGTGGACTGCTGGAGAGGATCCCCCCTCCTGACTTGGAACGACCACCGCGGTATCTGCGACGTAGGGATAGCTGTACGGATGTTGGACCACCTGGTTCGGATATCCGGGAGCTTGATCTCTGACAACCTGCCCTTGCGGCTGCTGATGTAAGAGAGAGGTTGCACCGTTCCCTGAATAGTGCCGGTAACCCGCAGGATGGAAGCTTGGAGGCTGATTTGAAACCTGGAATGCAGGCGAGCCCTGGTTCGAACCAAAGGTGCGCGGGTCGGCGTAAGCATTTGGCAGCTTCTGACGTATCCCTCTTTCGCTTTGGTCTTCGGAACTTGTAGTGTATGGCGTCCCGGCAGGGATCGCAATTCCCGAGCCAGGCTCCAAGCGGTGGTCCCCGGTGGCAGCGTTTCGTTCCGATCCGTAGTTTTCTTGACTTTGCGCAACACCATCGTTTGTCGAGCTAGGTGGAGATGGTCCGCTATGTTCGTGGTAAGGTTGTCCCGCAGTCTCTGTGGTGGGGGCGTAAGGAACAGTTCCAGGAGTGTCGGCGTTCGGAGCGGGGCGGTACGCCGGCATTCCGAAATTCACATTAATCTGTGGGGTTTTGTCTTCTGACTGTAACACAGGATTTATGGCTACAGGCTCAAAAGACCTTTCATTATAAATATGGCGGCCACTAGCAGGCCTTGGGCCGTACGTCGCTAGGCCATAAATATTAGGCGCATATTGCTGGATGTTGACATTTTGGTTTTGGGCTGTTCCACCGCGGATGTTCTCATGCAGGCCTTTCAGTACTTCAATGGGAACAAAATGCTTCTTTGGGGGTTTTTCAGAGTATGCGGATGGGTCGCTTGAGATACTTTCAGCGCTTCGGCCGGTGTCAACGACCGTGGGAATGTCCTTGGGCGGTTCAGCATATCCTGCCGGCTGCAGAGCGCCGTCTGCGGATTCTGCGTTATTACCTCGGAATTCCGATGGTGCATTCGTGAGTTGTCCGCCGATAGTGACCGAAGCAAGGTCGGGAACCTTGCTTAGGACTCGGATTCGGATTACCTTTTTTCTTCTAGATGCATCATTGTTGTCATCCGGATACGTGTCATTGCCAGCTTCGAGCTCTGCTACTTTATCTGTAGAGCTGGAAAGGTGATCACGTGGTCCTGCAGGGTACGCGGAGGATCCCTCAACGCGGTATGTTTTAGCGTAGGGGCTCTTCGCATTCTTGTGCAGCTTCTCACGGTGTGCCGAATCGTGCACCCCGCGGCTGTAGTGCTCCTTTCCCTTCTTGATGTCGTCGTGCCCTTGCTTGTGACCGTGTTGCCCTTGAGACTTGAGCCGATGTCCTCTCTCCTGGTTGTCGATGCCGTACCCTTTGTCGTGATGTTTGTCTGGAAGGAAAAAAATGAAGTGCCATACATTTGGTTGCTTCAAGCAAGCAACGACGGGCACGCAAGACAACTTAAATTACTTCAAAGCAATTTTCATGTCTTTTTATCTAAACTGTTGTCAGGAGATTTTGCCCAATTTGCCACGTCAGCAAGAGACTAAACTTTGTCAGTGAATTGAAGCGCAAATAACAATTTTCAAGCTTTCAAAGTAATGCATCGAATTTCAATAAAATTCACACAAGCAGTGAAGTGGAAAGTTGAGCGAGTCGAATCGGAGTCATGATGGAAGTAGCTCGAAAGACCAGGCGCTCGTGCCGTGTCATACTGCTGTCCCGGTCTTTCGCGCTATTTTCACCATGACCTCACAGATGTAAACCAGTCTTCCGTACCCCGTTCGAATTCCGTACTTAAATGCCACGAGAACAGATGTCCATTGCGTCATTCGACGCCAGTGCTAGAAATCCCGTCGCGCAAAATTAATCGCTATGAGTCCGTCAGGAAACTCTCACAAAAACTTGATATATATTTGCAACCTCTGTCGACGTATTCCTTCTCTGCCACGATGCGGTATCCTCGTTCCCTCCATCCGGCGCGCTGGTGTCCCCTGTCCTTGTCGGTGAAGCCTTGGGACCCGGCCTGATGGTGGTACTCTTCGCGGTTCTGCGCGTCCTTTTGGGAGAATCCCCGGCTGCCTCCCTCTCTGCCGCCTGTAGACGGTGCAGCGTGCACGGGAGCGTAGCCGACGCCCACGGCTTGCTGCGCAGCCATGGGCAGAAACATTACGCATGACTCATCAATGATGAACAGATGCTCACCCAAGCATCTGAAAGAGACAAATCCGAGGGCACTAACACTAATGCAGGTCGTCCCTCAGAGGTCCTCGCCACGTGCCCTCTAAGTCATGGCTCGTCTGCACATGCGTTTTTTTGGTGATTTCAGTCTGCGCCACATCATGTATAAAACTTCTGTATAACTCATTCTGTATAAAACACTGGTTCGTTCGAAGCTTGAATACGCCGCGTCGATATGGGACCCTCAAGCTAAGTCACTTATGTCTGTTTTGGAAGCTGTTCAGAACCGTGCCGCTCGTTTCATCCTTGACGACTATGGCCGTACAACAAGTGTCACACAAATGAAAAGCACTTTGTCACTACCATTACTTTCACTGCGCCGAAAAATTTCACGACTCTGTCTTTTTTGTTAAGATCTACAATTTCAATCCTGCTTTAAAAAACGCTTTGCTCATTCCACCCACCTATGTTTCATCGCGCATCGACCATCCACGCAAAGTGGGCGTTCCACCTTGTCACACTAACGCTGGCCAAAATTCTTTCATTCCAACTACATCATCCGAGTGGAATCACTTGCCAGCAGGTGTGGCACTCACCGACTATCTCTAGCATTTTAAGAAAAATTAAGTGCCTGCTTTTCTTGCTCATGACATGTGTGCCCTTCGGGTAAACGTGCCATATGAACTCTGTGTTGCTGATTTGTAGTTTATTTCGATGGTTTTTGTTCTTTCCTCGTTCTTTTTTCTTCTTTGTCTAGGTTTCCATGAATTGTTGAAATTTCTAATACTCAGTGCAGTGAACAATATGTAGTGCTGTAACCCGTGAATGTATTCATTTTTTGTCATCTGTGCTTGTTCCACCCCCACCCCCCCCCCCCCCCCCCCAAAAAAAAAATGCCCGCAGGGCCATGAGGGTATTTGAAATAACTAAATAAATAAATAAATATACTTACGTGGCTTCCCTGCGCATAGCCACCCCCAAGGTGCCTTTGGTGGCTTTGGTGTCCCTGGGAGGCAAACCTGTCGGCGCCCTTGATAGCATCGGTGCTTGTCTTGCTGTGGTGAGCTGCCTTAAGCTTGTCGTGCTCATCGTTCTTGAACTTTTCTGCGGTAAAAAGATATCCGACATGTGTAAGCACTGTAACATAGTTTACATGACCCCGATGGGAATGGGTCTACTAATGCGTCGGGCTAAGCAAGGTGCACCCCCCCCCCCCCCCCCCGACTTGGCGACTGCTTGTTCATATGAACTCGATCTTAGCGTGTCAATACTGGCGCGACGCCCAACGTGGAGCACTGCAATACGAGCATGCAAACACGGCTTCCAAGATCTTGACCCGCACTGTCTCGGAGGCGCGACGGCGCAAGCACAAAAACTGGTTATCATTTTTCCTCTATTCTTCCGCTATTCCATTTTTATATGCACCTTGCCAGTCGAATCCGGTTAAGACAACCTACCCCATGCAATTGAACTCATCCAGCACGCACGACTGTAGCTTAGCCCGACGCGCTAACGTTTACATGGCCCCAACAAGCCATGTAAACGTTAGATGTAACGTTACATGTAAGCCATGTAAAAAATTGTCAGGTTGGCCCCAACAAGGCAACGTGACTATCCAACTAGACCCGATGTTGCCGCCTTCCTGTAAACGCCCAGAACGTATAGAAGTTTGTATGGATTGAAGTACCTGTGTCTTGCAGCTCGTGCTAATAAAGTGACTGCAGAAACGGCCCTGGTTTTTCTTTAAGTAAACGCCAAAGGTTTTCATATCGTCTAACTAGTCCACTGTACTCGGCAAGATACAATTTTCGGCCACAGGCGCAACAACCAATGTTATACAGCAGTTCTGTGCCATTTCAGCCACATCCTCCTTGCAGTGATAGAGAGAGAGAAGCTCTTTGGTGAAAGGCTGGTAATTTAGCCTGCGTTGGAATACCACTCACATGCGTTTTAGAGAAGTTTCGAGAGATAAAGGCGGAGAGAGAAGAGCGCTGAAAATAATAAAGTAAAACGATTAAACAAAGAATGCGAATATGAGGTCACTGAATTGGGGTGACAATGCCTCTGATGGTCGACGGTGCGAATTCACGGCATGGCATTGCGTAACAGGCGGTTAGCGCGACAGAAAGCTTATTACCGGAGAACCAAATTTATCGGCGTGCTTAAACCGCCTACGTTCGAATTTTCCCATGTGCGAACTTATTATACACATAGCTGTTTAGACAAGTTCGCAGGTTATCACTGCTGACGCCCCGGACGGACATCAGCAAGCCTGCTATGAATTACTAATTGTTTCAGTGGTGAAAAGGTAGCATAGAAAAGTTACAGCGTAGATGTACTAGGATAGGGCTAGCAGTAAGCAAGTAAGTGAAAAAATTATGAGTACCTGAATGTAATGATGTATATTATATACGCATATAAGATTTGGAGTTTTCGGGTTTTATGCTTTGAAAATTCAGGGGTCCTTTTATTTATTTTTTTTGTTTGTTTTCAGGCGACAATGCGCAATTTTTGTTTCCTTTTCCGCGGATATGCTTCTACTTGGAACGAATACCGTGTTTTTTTTTCGGTGGTATATGGGGAGCACCTGTGCGATCTTAAGTCACATGTAGGTACTTGCGCTTTAATTGCTAGCAACAGCAGTTTACGTACCAATAATTAATGCAGAAATGTTCGTGTTTTAAGCAATGACTGCAATTTGGAATGCTCTCGCCGCAAAAAAAGTAGCACTGTAGAAGCTAAGTGATTGGGCCACAAGACAAAAACGCAAATAAGATTTCACGTCCAGAAACTATGCTGTGCAAAAATAAATGAGAAAAAGAACAGGTGAAAGCAACAGCCAACTAACACGCAATCTTTTCGCTTAAGCAAGTGGCTCTAGGAATTTCTATCTAATCGCCTTCATGCGGAATAACTTTATCTGGCTGTAATAAATTCTTCCGGCAAACTGCTCAAGTCTTCATTAACGCAACGAACTTTCAAAGCAGCAAAAGCCCCGCAAGAACAAAGCTCCAGACCGGAGAAAGGAAATAGTGGCCGCCGCAGAAATACAGAAGCCAGAAGGCCTTGAATCACGTAGACTGCGGGATGACGGCAGCCATGGGAAAGCTGATGAACAGTCACGAAAGCCAGAACATGACACTTTTTGGTGGCTCTTTTACAAACGTCATTGTTCTTATATTAAGTAAAAAAAAAAAGTAACGGCTTCAATAAGGAGATGACAGCCTAGGCACTACCGCTACAGATGGAGCCTCTCGGTCTGCACTCGGCGTATTTCTGAATTAGCGGAGCAATGCCCCCAACCCTTAACTGCACTACTTGATCCAACGGCCCTGTTGTCTCACCGCGCTGCAGCCTTCTACACCATATATGTTAATTTTCTCTTATAACCCATTGTGCCGGTACTCAACACCCAGCAAGCTAGGGCGTACCTCTCAACAATAGTAACCTTGTTTGTTTAAAACCGAACTTGATGATGATGAAAACGTTTATTTAAAGCCACAATGACTTAGTTTAAGGGAAGGCTGATCGGGTCCCTAGTCCGGGACGCCGCTGGTGAAAGCCGTTGCCCGTGCTCTGGCGTCGAGGGTTCGTTGTTGCTCGAGGTCCGCGCTGGACAGTGCCGCCTCCCAGCCCTCCCACGTTGGCTGATTTATTATGTCAATACTGTTATTTGCCTGACAAGCCCATATAATATGGTATAAGTTTGCCTTCTGGCCACAAAATTTGCACTGTGCCGAAAAGGACTCGGGCTCAATGGCGTGAAGCGTAAATGGATTATTAAACGGCATAGTTTGTAGCCTTCGAAGGTGGCATTCTTCTGATTTACTAAGACCCTTAGCGGGCCTCGGGAGTGTCTGCCTTTGAAAAATGAATTCGGCGTATGTTATTCTATTTTTGTTGGATTAAACAAAAACGTCTTGCAGAATTCCCGTGGTTGGGTCTTCATTCCAGGACTCCCGCGCCCTTTGCTGCCCGGCTAGCCCGTTCAACAAGCTAAAGCTGCTCTTCCGATTCCCAACTGGACAGCTCAGCCTTCCGCTGCTCTGGCGTGGCGTTGTGGGTACTGCATCAGTTTTCTGGCAGCTGGCCCATGTGGTGTGTGGGTTGCCTCCGTGTGTTCCTGTATCCGCTATGCCTCTGTAAGATCGCGATCCTCACCCCTCTCGAAGTACTCGATCTCGGTGCGGACCCTGTACTTCCTCTCGGCCTGCCCGCCCTTGTCGTGGCCCCGTTCCTTGTGGACTCGGGCGCGTGCGTCCTCCACGTGTCGATGTGCCCCGTCAGCGCTGTGGCGGCCATGCTGCTCCTGCAGGCGACTCTGGCCACCCGCAGCCCACTGGCCGTAGCGATAGCCCTGGCTCTCCTGGTCACCGGTGCTGCAAAAGAGGGGGAATGGTACCGGAACCGAGTGTACGGGCACTGCATCGCGACCAAGTATGTATTCTTTTAAGGCAAAAGCCTTTAATGCCTCATACTGTCGTGACCAAGACGTGTTAGCAAATGTGTTCGCGTTTCGGATGCATGCCTTATATGGGCATATGCCAATCAATAGCCAATCGATACTTAATCTGGTGCAATCGAAAGACATCGGAACATGATATAAAGGGATTTCGTGATTATATCATTGTACTTAATGACTAACTGGTAATTAGTAGTAGTTAAGAAGTGGCATGTGGGACTGTGCACTGCGCCTGTACCTTAACTAACACTAATTCATCAGTGTACTAGTTAATGTCACGTTAACTATCACTAACCATACAATAACTAGTACACGAAATGTGCAAGTCATGCTTACTATCATTAACCATCATTAATCGACGTTTCTAGACGTTTCATATACATTGGTCGAACATTCTAGAGAGTTCCATCACTTGACAGGTGAGTGACAGGACATGATGGATGGCAATAGAACAATAGTAAATACCAATTAGCAAAATTAACCTTTCTAGCCAGAACACATAAATAAATAAAACCGAGTAGGAAATTGATCGAGTTTCCTTCCAGTTTTCTGTGCGTGCGCACTTCAGCCGCATAAGCCGTACGAATATCGGATCCCATTTCTGCTACGACTTAATTACGGCTTTGGTTTCAGGAAGCCCACTGGAAAAACAAGCAATTGTCTCCTAAAAAGATAACGCGAATGTGATCAACTGAGGAACATTTGGTCACAGTCAACGGCGATGTCAGCAGCCCTGTGTCTGAAGTGTTTGTGGTCAGGAGCATTTGTTGGCTTCTTCCTCTGACGCTCTTTCAAATCTCTTACGTAAGCATTGGCCACTCAAGACGAATGCCGACCTAACTGTCGCCGTACCGAGCACGCACCCTCGTTTGCCTTATGCAGAGAGAAAAAAAAGATCGCTCGCTGGCAGCCGCGCGCAAAAATGTATTTCGTTGCGATTTTTTTTTTTGTCTCGTTTGCGCTAACCTTACCTGCGCTGAATAGCATGAGGGGAAACATGAGCGTGCAAGCTTCCAGCTTCGGATGCCAAGTCTTGAGAACTGTTGACAGCCGGATGTACAAAGATGAACTCCTTTTGCATTGTAGGTAGCGCTTCCCCTTTGAAAAAAAAAAAAACACGCCATCGATCAGTACAGCGCAAAGTTTTCTGTAACATCTTCTCGTGCAAAACCACTTCTGGTACTTGAAGATTTGCTTTCTGCAGCTGCTACGCAGAACTTGGCGTGAGACCTTGCCGAATCGTGAGTGAAAACCTCCCCGCCGATCCTTCATAGAAGCCCGCCATATTGCGGTATATGACAGACCTGCTGTCACTAGCAACTAAAACGCACTTCACGACAAACAAGAGGCCCAGGGGGTTTCTGTAGTGACCACTATACAGCGTGTCCAGAGATCTGCCTGACGCGAAAGAGCAGCGCAGGGACAGTTGTCGAAGTCTAGTCGATGTGGTGAAGGGCCGAACACGCCGAACGCGCAGAGGGCCACCTGCAACATCTCATCAGCAGTCCAGTCTTTAGCGCAATCACTTATAGAACAAATGCAGCAAATGAGACGACCCTGCGGATGACGCTTGCGAATCTGAGGGTCATGATCACAGCAGTGTAGAATAATGAAAACTACACTCTACTACTTTACCAAGCATAAAGTATTTCGTGATTGTGGCCTCCGTCGGGAATCGAGATAGAGCTACAGTATTTCACGCAGTTATTTTTTCTCATTTATATATGCGCAACCGGTTCTTGGTAAAGGTCGGTTCAAGCAAGAATAGCCCCATTATAATTACTGGGTGGGTAGTACTGTCGAGAATGAGAGGAATGCGTTCACATAGAAAAAAAATGAGCTTACCGCCTTCCAGCGGCGACTCATAGAGAGTGACGCTTAGAGTCGCATTGTCTTGCGCTCCCACCTTGAGCTCTTTGACAGCCTCCTTGATGACCGGTATCTTGTCCTGGCCGTTCAAGGAGCCGCGAGATAATGCTTGCAGGTACGGAACCTGGTTCAGTTTCTCCATCAGGTGCATCAGGTGGTTTAGAACGCGCTCGCTTTCCTCGGGTATCGACGTTGCATTTGAGGATGCCACGCCTTCCTGGGGTGCCCCGGGAGATGTGCCATTCTCCATCCTGGAATTCGAGCTCACACCAACAACGGGCGGCGAGAGTGGCCGGGCAGTACTTGCTGGCGAACCCTGCGAAAGGGCGTGTTGTTCATGAGATATGCCCGTACGTGGACACACAGCGTATGACACATGTAATATTTCAATCAGGGAACACAGAGTAGCGAAATCTGCTAGTTTGCTATGTCTTGCATTTTGCGATAAGCATCAGTCTATAACTTTCTTGTCGAAGGCTGTTATTGTGACAACAATAAACTGTACGTGTTAGCGCCGCACATCCCATAAATTGAACTTAGTGTATATGCACCTCCATACTTAACTTACAATAAAATTCCTCGCAGTGCTGCCTTGGAAGGTCTATATGCATCAAGCTGACGTTCAAGGGTGACTGCATTCCATCATACGTGAAGGTGGGGCACTTTCGTCACCCAGTTCGTCCATTCGTACCTAAGCCGCTACCGTGCAGGAAATGTATGAGGACTGGTCATGTGAGCGGCGTCTGTCACAACTCCATCGTGTGCCCAAGATGCTCCGAGTCACACAGCGGCGACAGTTGCCGCGCGACTGCTTTGAAGTGCGCCAACTGTCGTGGCCCTCACGACTCTTCCTCGATGCACTGCCCTCGCCTAAAGACTGAGAGGGCGGTACTGAAGCAAATGGTGCGTGACCATTCCACCCACAGAGAAGCCGCTGCAAAGGTGCGACGACGTCGTTCGCGCCGCCACCGAAGGTCGTTGAAGGAAACAAATACCTTCGAAGAGAAGACCCCAAGCGGCACTGTAGTTTGTACGCCTCCATCGACAACAAATCAGGATAGCCAGGCGACTGGTGACACACGACCGGCTGCCTCTGATACCACGGGGCCACCACTACCAAAGCCTAGAGCGCGCACTGCGTCAGGTACGTTGCCGCACCTCATGTCTGCGACACCCACGACTGACCCGGCCAAAAGGCATGATTGCGACCATGGCCAAGATATGCAAATGATTGCAATGCTCACGTCACTGATGAATGCCATGCGTGCTCTGCTGTCCAGCTTGCGCACGCCAGTAGCACACAATGCATTGCAAGTACTCGACGCGCTACAGCCAGTTCTTGCAGCTCAGCATTAGAAGACACCATGGCTCCCCCAGAACTATCTTTTCCGAAGAAAGTCGAGCAAGCTTTCATTTTTCAGTGGAATGCCCGCGGGTTCCAGTCCCGGATTTCAGATATTATACACTATGTTTATGACAACCGCTTCCCCATTCTGGTTAACTGTGAATCGAATCTGCTCAACATTTTACGATTGTCCGGCTATGAAGCATTTACTTCTCCCACACGCGCAACAGAACCAGCAAAGTCGTCGTCTACATTCGACGTGAACTTACATATGTGCTCCATTTGGTTCCCCCACACGACGACAACCAGTAGAATCTCTTGTGTGAGTGCCCTGTTTTCATTAACGAAACACGTAAGCTGCGTTGTGCTCTGGACAGCCTTGATCCTCGCCCTTTCACAGAGGCCAAGATCCTCGGTCCGTGGTCACAACAGTCGACTACCATCAAGGCTCACAGGCACTGTTTTGTTTTTTTCCGAGAGACTTCCTTGAGACATAGATTGTCTTTGTCTCTCGTTCCTTCTCTCTTCCCTATTTATTCCCCTCATTTCCTTCCCCAGTGCAGGGTAGCCAACGGGAAACCTTTCTGGTTAACATCCCTGCCTTTCCCCCTCTCTGTATCTCTCTCTCTCTCAGTGCTAATATCGCGCTTAATGACAGTAAAAAAAAAAGAAAAACTTTCCTCTCATCCTGTCCATTTCGACTCTACAAAAATACGTCAGGATGTAATGCAATGCTGGACCGGCGAAGCACATTTTATAATGACTCATGGATGAGGTTATCACGGTGTTGGATGCATTGTTCTAAGGGGCAGTGCGCTCGGTTCTAGAGGTTGCTTTCGGGCCTTGACTTGTCGCAGGGTGATTCCCGTCTTCCACATAGGTAGCGGCTCGACTGGTAGACATGCTGTCGTCCACAGCTGCTCCTTTTCTTCAAACTAGCCTGCCGGTTCGTTGCCTGCCAACGTACCGCACCTTGTCGCAACGGAGGTGACCGAGGAAAGGGTCGATAGAATACTACGCAGCGTAGCCTATACATTTTGGCGGCATGTGCCAGCTGACTAAGTAGTCTGGAACCATAGCATTGGTTCCACTGCAGATTCTTCAACGCCAACTGATATTGCTCCATGGGCAGCTACTCTCAGATCATTTCCATGTTCCCCTGTCATCGATGCATCGCTTCAGAAAACCCACGCAGACTGCGCTTTGGAGCCACGTGATGAGGACAACCCTGCGAACTACAAGCGCCGAAACAGTAGTTCAGGAGTGGCTTCACAGTCTCCCGACAGCTGCATGCAGACCACAGAGCTGTGCAGTCATCGTGGCGCCTCTCAGCAGCGCTAAACGTAAAAGAGCCTGTGGTAAACGCGCATGTTGGAGAGGGCTGTTGGACCGCTGTGTTCAACCAATTAATTAAGAAACAGCGCACAAAAAAAAACACAGACAGGAAGAAGGGACTTACTTCCTGCCTGTGTTTTTTTCTGGTGTGCTGCTCCTTAAGTATGGCAAATCAAGTAGCCCAGTCTTCCGCTTTATTAAACCCATTGTTTCTCCGAGAACGCTTTTTACCCACGCAATGCTTCAGCTGAATGGCTATGTGGAGAGGGACTTCCCACCGGAATTGTTGCCATTGTTGGTGTCCTCTTTACCCTTGCTTTCTCTTTAGATGCGCTAATAGTGAATATACTTCTACAGACATCACGTGCGTTGCCTCTGAGCGCTACGTTCTATGATAGGAGCGCTCAATGCACCACTGGGCCGCTTTGCAAACAGCATCTGTACAGAGACTGAATTACTGAATTAGTGCATAAGAACGTGTTAAACAAATAAGAGACATGAAAAAGAAAACTGCGTCGACGGCCGCGTGGTTCCTAAGATGCAATTCATCGAACTTGTTCGGCTCGCAATGGTCTTGGTTCTAATCCAGTGTGGAACATCGGGGTAGATATTTCTTTTTTCCCCGCAGGTGCCAATTCGCACGGAAATTTTGGCTTTAGATTCCCGTGAATGGAAACTGTCGTTGTTTTATGCCTAATTTGTTTCTTGAGGCTGTCAACCGCGACTGTCACTGTTTCCAGCACCACGGCCCACAGAGCCTACATCCGAGGGTTATGCCTAAAACATGGTTTAAACGTTGTAGAAGTTCAGTTCGTTCATAGAACTTCCAAGTCATCGGCGGAAGGGAGTCTTTTAGTAAGTAAATCGTTTCTTATAGTTTAGAAGCAGAGCACCATGTGAATTTTTCTTTCAGGCGGCTCAGACACGGCTAAACTGTCATCTTGCTTGCAAGAGGTGCTTTCAATTGCCCGTATATACGCACAGGTGGATTTCGTGTTTCGCGTGGCAAACAGTGCTCAATCCAGCGACTGACCGCATCACAATCCTCCAGATGCTGCACCGCACGTTTGTTCGCTCGAACCGGCGCGTTCGCAAGACCGGGAGTGCGGTGCCGTAGACCAAGGACCAGCCATGCGCAAAAAGTGGGTTTTGTTGCCCAAAGCCGTGGCTGTTTTTATCTGCCGGGGAACCCAAGCAGCCGTGACAGTTTTCGCTGACAGCGCGCGCCCCAAGCTATGAGCGAGTGGTTTCTTTGTTTCATTCGTTTTCACTGCATGGATTCATTCGAAGGCATTGGTGCCGTAATTTCCGTCCCCCCAGTGTCGGCTCGCAGTTCCTTTCGTGCCCGGCCTTTTACTCGCATTACATCCCTCTCAGCTGCCATGTGGAACAGGTTCGCACAAGCGTGGACCCCCACAACGAGCCTGCATGCCGGTGCTATGTAGCTGCCATAAGACGACAGCCATGATAGAATTGTGCGCCACGCATCCGGCACTGTACGGTTGCGAACTCCGCGCAAGAAGGGTTGCAAGTGTTTAAGACAAGTTAACTTGAAAGCATGACTGGCCCCGCAAATCGCCTTGAAGAGAGAGGAAAGTTGTCTTTAAAAAGGTCGACAAAATCCTTCAGGATCGTCAGGCTAGGCAAGCAAATTAGCTGTAACGAGGCGGAAAGAGACGAACGAAGGATAAAGCAGAGAGCCTGCTATGCCGTCAGCGGACATAGAAGCCAAGAGAGGATATGACTATTCAAAATATTCAGAGTCAAGGGTGTAAGTGAGCATTTTGTAAATGAAACCAGCGTTCCAAAACACAGTAACAAAACTGCACATAACCGCTCTTCTGTTCGTGATAGAAAGTAGCACGAAGGGACAACGGCTGCCGGACAGAAACGCAAGGATCGGTACTAAGGCACCTGTATCGATCGCCATAAGCGTACACAGAAGCGAACGCATAGCAAGTCATTCATTCTACGACACAGGACAGGAGGATTGATGGCCCAAAACTGCAGCAGGATAAGTCAAATTAACCATACTTAACACTCTAAACTATCGGTAGCACTGACTTGAGCTCGCATTTTCAGGTTTAGGAGATGTCAAGGTAAAAAAAAAAAAATGCGTTTGGGGCTGCAAAAGGACAGAAAACAAGCAATACTGCGCTGCGAAAACGAGCAAAATGCAGACACGAAGGACTCAAACAGGCATACTCCTCTACTTGAAAGCAAACAAGCAAAGTTTATTTGAGGTATATTTCGCTTCATTTTTTTAATGTTGAACACTTTCGAATCCGCGCCTCTTTGGATCCTTCGCGTTTCTTGTGTTCTAGCGGAGCATTATTTTTTTACTGTTGTGGGCCAACTGGCTCGCCAAAATTTTTTGCCTGAAAAGTGACGCTAAAGTTTCTTATAAACTTTGTGCACGTTCGCACTAGCACATACAAGAACCTTCCAAACGCCGGACTGCGGAAGAGATGACAGCCATGTTACCTGCGACGCCGTTCAACGATTGACCAGTCGCTCTAGTTGAAAATGTGAACCTTGAGACAAGTAATAGAGGCCGGCAGCCATTCTAGGACCTTTTGGTCTTCTTCCCGAATAATTTTCTTGAATGCAAAGAGAGCGCTCACGTCACACGCATCTCCTACGGTTACGCTGCACAAGACCTCATCTGCTCACGCAGGCAAAAGGTAAATCGTGAACAACGGCCCCAGCGAAGTTCCGAATATGAGCTCACCAGCGTGACGCACAGAACGTCGGCGACCAACACGGCCAGCATCCCGATGTGAGCCATGACAGCGATGCTGCATCGCCCGCGCAGCGGTGCTGCCGTGGTGAGGGGACGGAGCTGCGCAGCTGCTCTAGACCTTGACTGATCAGGTAGCGCGCTAACGCCGCCGCCGTGGAAAGGGGCTCTTCTGTTCGAGGGAGAGAACGTGTGCCACTCCAACCGTGACAGGCACGGCTAGCTCTGTCAGAGGACTCGGCTGAAGACAACCTCATCTGCTTAGGTCTGCTTTCACCTGTAATTACGTCAGGTGGAAACTGCGCTTGGCTAATAGTTGACTACACAGTAGGAAAACTTGACTGGTGTTTCTATTAATAACTTTTCAGCGTGACAAGAACCAACGCGCGCGCAAACTTGCTTCCATTTAAAACGACGCCAGCTGTCTTGGCATCTGTGTGGCTACTATTGACATGAAAGCGATGAAGCGTACGCCAGCGTTCACAATGTCCCTCGTTTTGTAGCACGAGAGGATAAACTCCGGCACAGCACACAGCTGTCTGTCTGATGGTGCACCCCCTGCCACACTCAGGCGGCGAAATGACAAATTTTTACTATTCTGTTCCCCTGTTGCGTACGGTCTGGTATATAACATGGGTGCGACCAAGCTGTCGCCAGCTGGAAATGGCATCGCTCAGCTCTCTCCTGTTCTTTGAGACGCCCCCGACTTTCGAGGCGTGCAGCCCAGCTTCCTCGAGAACGAGTTCGTCTCTCGTCGTCGCCCCGGCCGACTCTTAACGCGCTTCCGCCTCGACCAGTTCACACGGCTCGAGGTGTTGTGCCTTCGCACCCTGCCTCTCTTCGGCGAAACTGGTGAGAAGGCGTCCTCAGCGGCGCCAGTCGCGCCCATGCTTCGCGAGGCGGGCGCGCGCGCTCGAGAGGAACCACTGCCGTTAGCGTGCGAGGGCAGGCCCGACTTTACGGACCCATCTGTTCGTTCTCCAACCGTCGCTAACTGGTCAAAGCCCTCGTTGTGGGAACAGGGCCAATGGTGCTCATCCACTTCTTCCTCACGCTGCTGTACGCACAGCACGTCTGACGCGCGGTTCGAAGCACGAAAATCAAAATAAACAAACATGATCCCGCCGCACCCAGCGACGCTCGGTTGCAAGGGTCATCACCATCATCATCTGCCCGACTACGCCCCTGCAGGGCAAAGGCCTCTCCGATGTATCTCCAATTATCCCTATTCTTTGCCAGCTGCGGCTACCGAATCCCCGCAAACTTCTTGATCTCATCCGCCCACATAACTATCTGCCGCCACCTGTTACGCTTGCCTTCTCTTGGAATCCCCTCTGTTACTCTTAAGTACCACCGGTTATCTTGCCTTCGCATTACATGACCTGCACAAGCCCATTTCTTCCTCTTGATTTCTACTGGGGTGTCATTAACTCGCGTTTTTCCCTTAACTACTCTGCCCGATTCCGGTCTCGTAACACTACACCTACAATTTTTCTTTCCATAGCTCGCTACATTATCCATAACGTAGGCGAAACCCTTTTCGTTAGCCACCACATTTCTGCCTTATAAGTAAGTACTGGTAAGATGCAGCTGTTGTGGACTTTTATCTTAAGGGATATTGGTAAACTCCCATTCATGATCTGAGAGAACCTGCCATATGCTCTCCACCCCATTCTTATTCTTCTAGTTATTTTTTCACTACCTGCCTTAGGTAGACATATTCTCTTACTACTTCTAGCACCTCGCTACCAATTGCGAACCGCTGTTCTCTTGCTAGACTGTTGAAAATTTGATTTTCTGCATGTTAATTTTTAGCCTCACCGTTCTGCCCTGCCCGTCTAACTCATTGATCATGCTTTGCAGTTCATGTCCTGGGTGACTTAGCAAGGCAATGTCATCAGCGAATCGCAGGTTACTTCTGTATTCTCCATTAAGTGTGATCTCCAGCTGTTCCCAATCCAGGCCTCGGAACGCCTCCTGTAAACAGGCGGTGAATAGCATTGGCGAGATCGTTTCTCCCTGCCTGACACCTTTCCTTACTGAAGCGAAAGCTTCACTACGTGACCTCGGGCTTCAATCGCGGACGGTGTAAATTTGACCTTCAGCTGAGTTAGAGGTCAAACCCTGTAAACGTGAAAAAGAAATTGAATCAATATTCTTGACTGGGAGTCGAACCCGCGGCTGTGCGAACAGATCTCCTTTAAAGGCCGCTCAGCGAGACCACTGGGCTATTGCTACTTTTTTTTTCAATATGGTATTTATTACATTGATGCGATGTTTTATGCATATGAGCTATCTACAAATAATGGCACATAAACACACAAGCACGAGAAAATAGTCAATTCGGAGCACATAGCGAATACATCATAACACGCAACTTCTAAGCAACAAAGAACTAAAAAAAAAGGCAATGAACCACACAGCATAAGAGTGAGTACCACTCTGGTTCATACTCGGTCTGGGCATCAATCATTCTACAGAAATGATCTTTGGCAGAAAAAACGGATTCACAATGTCCGTCCATCATGCCTGTTCTCCACAGACTGTGTAATCAAATTAAACATAACATATATAAGGGCTCATCAACAAATAATAGCGCAGCGAGAGATCGTACAGAATGCGGCTTCAAATAGCCTTTTTTTTTTCAATATCCATTGCATGATGTCCCATAAGAGTATCGCATCTTCACTATGGATGAAACAATGCTCAATCGTTTCAGGAGCATCACAAAGCGACAGTTCACCGTAGACACGAAAACACCCTTTTTCTCTAGCCGTGTTTTAACGGCTTCCGTAAGAACCTATCGTGCGATACACAGTTGGCTATTTTCTTCCATGACCTGCATGTGAACCTTGACTGTAACCTACAGACTGACGCAATATTCCTGGACTTCGCGAAAGCATTTGACAAAGTACCCCACAAACGCTTACTACTAAAACTGTCCTGGTTAAACCTTCATCCTAACATATTACAGTGGATAAGCGAATTCCTGGCTAACCGCACCCAGTTTGTTAACGTTAATAATCAAGCCTCTAGCTCTGTTTCGGTAACATCAGGTGTCCCGCAAGGATCAGTCCTTGGTCTGCTATTATTTTTAATATACATTAATGACCTTCCAACGCATGTCTCTTGTAACGTCCGTATTTTTGCCGATGACTGTGTCATCTATCGCACTATCAACAACGCCTCTGATCAGTTCGCCCTCCAGAATGACTTACTCAGCCTACACGATTGGTGTAACAACTGGCTCATGGAACTAAACCCCAATAAATGCAAAGTCGTGTCATTTCACCGAAAACGTAATCCTGTCCTCTTCTCCTATAAAATCTCGCACGTCACAGTAGAATTAGCTCAGACTTACAAATACCTCGGAGTAACATTGTCCTATGATCTAACCTGGAACGCGCATGTCGCTAAAATCATATCATCCGCTAACAGAAGCCTTGGATTCTTAAAACGACATCTACGTCATGCGTCACAAAACCTAAAATTGTTTGCCTACAAATCACTTGTCCGTTCTAAATTAGAATACGCCTCTGCTATTTGGAGCCCTAACCAAAATTATCTAATAAATTCCCTAGAATCAGTACAAAATCGAGCCACAAGATTCATACATTCGTGCTATTCATATAATGTCAGTATATCAGCACTAAAAGCAGAGGCAGGATTAACATCCCTGGCTTGTAGGCGTCGTATTACTAGTATGTGCTTGTTTCACAAATTTTATTTCAGCTCACTTCGTCGTCCTCCCTACATCAATCTGCCGGCACGCATTTCCCTCCGCATTGGTCATCCCCTTCAAGTAGCCCGGCCATGTACGCGTACAGTTACATTTGCATCGTCATTCTTTCCACGATCAGCCAAGGACTGGAACAGCCTTCCACACGACATCGCCGCAATCACCTGCCCATCAACATTTGCGAACTGTTTAACTGCTACATTTAACAGCGAATAATATTTGTATCTTGCGTTTTTTCTTTGTTTATTCAATCTGATTTTTCAATGTAACCCACCCCTTATGTAATACGCCCAATCCTGGGGGTCTTTAAGGTAATAAAGCGAAGTGAAGTGAAGTAATGTCTCAGTGTGTAGCTTAAAGAAAAATGTTTTTGTACATGGCGACAGGGGCATTTTACGTGCTCTCTTGAGTACGTGATGTCCCGGTAAACCAAAATACACAGAGCGATACATTGGCGGAAGAAACAGCATACAGGTTAAGTCCTTGTGCAACCGTTTCCTCGACACCGAAAAAAGGAACTCAGGGGAAAAACTAACAAGTAGGAAACGAACAGACAAATACACCTCATGCATGCATCCCCGTAAACACGGACGATCACAAGCATTAGAAGACAATGATGCTTGGTAAAGAATGAACTAAATTTACTTTCAGGAATGCACGCACTATGGGGTGCGTAGTTAATCAGAAAAACATGAAACGTGAAACCATCAGTCGGACATACAGGTGGACTAAACCGAGGCTGCCAGCGCTTACTGGTCGGAAAAGGTTATCATGCTTCATTGATTCAAAGGATGAATCCCACACTAAAGTTGCCAAAACTCTGGAAACGTTGGCTATAAAGTATTGTGCAATTAATAATTTGCGGTACATAATAAATTTTAGTGGCGAGAAACAGACTGCATGCGGTCGCCCTGCCAAAAATCAAGAGACTATGGGGCACAAAAGTCTCAGCATAGCGCTGAATAGTTCGCACGCTGTCTTTCCAGTAATGTGCACTGTGTTTATAGGCACTCAAAGGAGCACCAAGGTACTTTGGTGGCGTACGTGTCCATTGTATACCAGCATATTCGGCAGGTGTCTTTCCCCACATACCAAACCAGAGACCGCAGCTCTTAGAACGATGAATTCGAGCTCCTGACACTGAACCGAAGTCTTCCGTAGAACGAATAACCTCATCGATGCTTGGCTTATCAGAGCAGAAAAATGCGAGGTCATCCGCATAGCTTAGCACTTTATGTTCTTTACCCATGATACGAAAACCATGGACGGCTGCACTGTTTATAACACTTAGACAAAGTGGCTCCAAGTATAATGCGAACAGAAACGGAGGCAGCGGGAAGCCCACTGAATTTGAACTGGTTCTGAGAGACAGCCTTCAACAATCAAGCGCGTTGAACAGTTTTGTAACAAAGGCGTATCCCAGTAGAAAGAACTGAACTAAGATTGACGTGATTTAAAAGTGAAAAAAGAAACGAATGGGACACCCGATCGAACGCCTTTTCCAGGTTAATTTGCAGCAGTGCTAATTGTTCATGAGCGTCACTACAATACTGCAACACAGTGCGTGTTATATGAAGATTAGATTGTATGAAGCGACCCCTCGAGTAACATGTTTAATGAGGTCCAGTCAAAGTAGCCATTGCAAGCTGTAGCCGATTTGAGAGGACTTTAGCGAATAGCTTGTAATCAACATTAGAAAGCGTAATAGGTCTGTAGCCATCTACAAATTGTAGTTTTTCTCTGTCGTCAGTTTTCGGTATTAAGACAATATGACTTTTTGTAAATGACTGTGACAAAAATCCAACATCAATACTCTACTCAAAATTTGGAGTAGTACAGGGGATTACACAGACTTAAAGGTCTTATTAAATTCTCCCGAGAGGCCGTGAGGCCCTTGGGTTTTCGAAAGCGGTAATCGATCAACTGCATCTTCCAATTTACCCAAGGTTATAGGGCTACTTATTATATAGCGCTCATCCTCAAAAAGCGGGGAAACCATAGACACCCAGCGCGCTACATGAACATCGTCAGCAGTACTTGAAGCGGCAGCAAAAAGCGAGGTGTACTATTTTGAAAACTCGGTTACTATTTCTTCTGTACTTGCGGCCAGGGTGCCCCCACAGTAGAGCTCAGACACGCGCTTGGCATTCACGTGCCGACGCTCATCAAGCAAAGGCCTGTCTAGTTGGCTCCTCACAATGCAAAGCACGATTACTGCGGGATCGTACACTGGCCGCTCGAAAGCGTTCTCCATCGGACATTTGAAAGTGACAATCTGCAGTTGCAATTCCTTCTTTCTACAACCCTGGAGCCTCGCATTCAAGTTCGTGCTAATTATAAAGGCTCTGAAGCAGCTGTTTCTCCTCACCATGCTTAAAGTAAGACCTCATTGAGCCGATCTCAGTTGCTACGCCACGAACTTCCTGCTTAAACACCTCCCAATCTGCAAATAATGGGACTCTCATGGTCAAGCAAGATTCCGAAGCTGTCCTCACTCGCTGCTTGAAGTCCTCCTCATTTAGCAACTTAAGCTTTCACAGTGACCACTGTGGCTTAAATTTAGGACGGGCACATTCTCCAATCCGCGCAAAGACCATGGTATGACCAGAGAAAGAAACAGGCCTGACTTCACACGAAATACACCTTTTAAGTAGATCTGCGGAAACGTAAATCTGATCTAGGCGTGAATGCGAGGCTCCTCTAATAAATGTGAAGGCGGATGGCATTCCGGCATCAACTAATCCTGTGTTTTCTGTAATATCCGATAAAATTCCAGCGCTCTTATCAGTGTTTTCACTTGGACCTGTGCGATCGCGTGGGTCGCACACGCAGTTAAAATCATCCATGAGTACCACATACCGGTCACCGTCTAGAAGAGCTGCCATATTCTTTTATATTTTGTGTTTATATTCTGTGTTGCATATTTGTTAAGTTTTCTTCGGTGAATCTCCCTTCCCCCTATGTAATGCCCGCATTGGGTCTTTACGGTATTGAAATAAATAATTAAATACCCTCAAAGAAAACTGCCGCTGCACCCGATTATTTGAAGCACACACGTTGACTAATCACCACGATTCCATGCAGCCGGAAGTCACAGCATATGAGGCGCCCTTCTGAGTGAACCTGGTACATAAAATAGTAAACAGAGATACTTTTTTTGAAGAACAGAAAACAGCCCGCCGAAAGGCCTACCGAGTGCGACACACAGACATTGTAATCTGTTAGGAAAGGCCGTAGGGCCACCTCTGTATCCCTACGCCGCAGCCAACACAACTCGTGTTAAAGGGCAACTGCGCCACTTTTTGAGAATATCGCGATACTCAAGGATTCAAATCTATATAGACTGTATGTAAAGCATGCTAAGTTTTTTTTTTTTGCACTACCATTTAAAATACTGGCATTTTAACGATTAAATTTTGCACTTCTCCTCAGAGCAACGGAGGAGTGCGGGGACGTTCAGTGTGACATCACGGAAGCTATGATTTCAAATTACCGCTGCCGTCAGCCACGCCCTGCCGTGCCTCTTTGGACGCTGCAAACAACGTTCGGCGGGTTTTACCTTCAGTGGCTTTGGTTTTTTTCTTTCAAAGCAGGCGTTTATGAGTTGGAAATGTACCGATACCTTCGATGACATCATCATGCGTCCCCCACTTAGCGTTGTGCGCGAATTGGTGATTACGTCACCATTTCAAATGCTAGGCCAAAAGCACTTCGCATACTTTACCTGGAAGTTTCACACATTCGGCCCTTTTAAGATCGTCGATTTCTAAAACCTATGCAGTTGCCCTCTAAACTGCACCACACACTCTCGCTGTGCATTGGAGAGCGTCGTCTTCATCAGCTTCCATCTTCTCCGTCCCGCGGCACTGCCTGCTCACCGTCGTCTTCCACGTAGCACAAATCCGTGCCTTCGCTCCGATTCGAATGTAGTAAACATTCTCTGTAGCTTTCGGAATTTTATTGCTGACTTTATGACGACTAAGGTAGCTGTGCAGTCGTTAGAGATATCTTCCAGTATTTTCACATAACACTCTTCTACACCCTGATTCCGCAATGCCTGCATGACTGCTGAG
This sequence comes from Amblyomma mixtum, assembly GCF_055824585.1. Taxonomy (NCBI): domain Eukaryota; kingdom Metazoa; phylum Arthropoda; class Arachnida; order Ixodida; family Ixodidae; genus Amblyomma; species Amblyomma mixtum. Next base: position 46,502,001 of record NC_143013.1, read on the forward strand.
GTTTCCAATGAGTAACATGCTTTCTCGTAACCAATGAACGGTATATATAGGGGTTGATTACACTCTGCGCATTTCTCTGTCACCTGACTGATAGCGTGAATATGGCCTATTGTTGAGTATCCTTTACGAAAGCCTGCCTGGTGATTTAGCTGATTTAAGTCTAAGGTTGTCCTTCTTCTATTAGTGATGGCCTTAGTAAATACCTTGTAGGCAACGGACAGTAAGCTGATCGGTCTTTAATTTTTCAAGTCTTTGACGTCTCCTTTCATAAAAATTAAGATAATTTTAGCGTTCTTCCAAGCTTCTGGTACGCTCGAGGTCACAAGGCATTGCGTATACAGGGTGGCTAGTTTTTCTAGCATAATCTTCCCTCCGTCCTTCAAGAGTTCTGCTGTTACCTGATCCTCATCGGCTGCTTTTCCCGTTTCCATTTCTCGTAAGGTTTTGTTTACTTCCTCTTTCGTTACTGACGGTATGTCCCATTGCTGTGCGCTACTGTCTCCCTCATTAATGTTCTGATTACATTGTCTACTGTACAGATTTGTGTAGAACTCTCCGGCTAAATTTAACTATTTTATCCATATTGCTACTGACATTGCCCTTTTTTTCCCTTAGCGCATACATCTGGTTTTTACGCACCTATGCCTAGCTTCCTGTTCACTGCTTTTAGGCTATCTTTGTCTTTTTGAGCACGGTCGATTTTCTTCATATTAAACTTCCTTATGTCGGCTACCTTACGCTTATTTATTAACTTCGCACTTGTACATAGAATTTAAAAGTAAGATTTTATTCCTGAATATAGGACGATGGCTCTTCTGCTTCCGTCAAACATAGTATCCGAAGTGTTAAAGGCATCAGTGTTTACGCACTAGTGCATGCGGTGCAAAACTCTTCGCATCGAGACGTAAAGGACTCACAATCCTAACACCATCCCTGCCACCTCTCTGACCAGCACAATGGTATCGCTTGGAAAGGGCCGTCCAAAAAGAAAAAGCAAACTGGAGATTGGATTCTACATGAGTCGGTGGCCGACTCACGGAAGCGGCAATTCCGGCCCTTGTGGATGCTAGAAACGTAGCGTCGCTTCACGCGGAACTGAGATGCAGGACATGCGTTCGTTCCACGTGCGTGATGTTAGCGTGTGATCACCGCAGCAAGCGATCAGAACGAGTGGGATGCGCATCGAAAGCGCTCGTATTCGACGCGCATTGCGTGCACTCATGGCTCACGCGTTGCCGACTTCAGCTGTGGAGCAGAGGCGAGGCGGCCCATGCGTGTCCTGACTCGGATGTTTTTTTTTTGTGTGTTTTTTTCCTTGTTGCGCATCCCTAGCGCCTCTGCCACGAAGATATATCGAAGAATCGCAGCGCTCCAACCGGCTATAGTGGCGCAGCTCACGCCGTGTGGCTCTTGGGCAGTGCCTTGGAATCGGAAGGGCACCCGGCTATGCTACAATAATTGGTTATTGAGGAAAGGAAATGGCGCAGTATCTGTCTCACATATCTCGGTGGACATATATAGAATGACGTATATGCGGGATAGCACCTAACAGACGCAGGAGGCCACTCATAGTATTGCCACCCGTCGCAGGGGCATGAGAGTAGCCGACCTATGCAGGAACATGTAGTCATTCATGTTAAGTCTAATCACGTACACCTGCCCGTACTATTCTGCGCATCACAGGGACGAAGACGCACTTAATAGCATCATTAAAACAGCATACAAGGTGGTCCTTGGCCTGCCGGCATACGCCAACTCAGATCGACTGCTGAAGTTGGGAATTGCTCGCTGAGGTAATCGAAGCCCGTAAGACGGCACAAGTGACCGGCTTGTCGCGCGCTGTTGCGGGACGCGTAATTCCCGACAAACTCCACATCAATCCTGCTGAGAAGGTATGTGCAACATCCCATTTATCAGTCGACATTACTAGCCGACTAGTTGTTAAACCAGTAGCCAAGAACATTTTGCCAGGCAGACACGACTCCCGCAGGAAAGCGAGGGCGCCGGACCTTGAGAAACAGTACGAGAACGAACCACGAGCAGTGTACGTGGACGCAGCTCAACACATCAAAGGCGGAACATACGTGGCATGTATGGCTACTCGAAAATCAGCCCTCGTTAGCGCCACAACCTTTCATGCTAGCTCTACACGCGAGGCACAGGAAGTAGCTATCGCACTGGCCATCGCAGATCCCCGCACCAAAACTATCATAAGCGACTCTAAGAGCGCCATTCCAAATTTCGCCAAAAACTCGGTAAGCGCGCTCGCAATGCGAATTCTGCGCAACCGGACTCTCGATCATAACATCAATCTCGTATGGGTTCCGGCTCACGCGGGTAACTCCGGAAACGAGGAGGTCGACCGCCTAGCCCGAAATTTAACCAACCGGGGGACGGGGGGACCTCTCGGGAACGAGCGCCCCTGCCGAGGAGCCTCACTCGTATGTGGAGATTACAAGCATTTATGGCAAGCAACACGTATCCCGCCCCTCACCCCGTGCTGGACAGGGCGCAAGTCACGACACTCAGACGCCAACAAACAAAGGCACTTTTTAGCTCCTACCAGTTATGTCTAATCGCAAACGGTGAATATGACGAAGTAGAACGTTCTTGCGGGCTAGTTGGTTCACTGCAGAAAAGATTAGAACTGCGCGAAAGGGACACGACAGGAGAACTGGGGACACAGACGACAAACACAGACAAACAAATCACGCAAGAACGTTCTACTCCCTAACCCTTTCGGCCCTGGCGGTGTCAATTGACACCACAACACAAATATTACGCTCACGCCTCAGTAACAGAAGAAAATACTTTGAATATTTAATATAATAGTTGCTTAGGGATCCCTGCTGCTATCGACATCGCTGTTCACGGACTTCCATTGAGCTGTGTGGTCTAAGGAAGAAGAAGCAGCAGCATGGGAGGCATGAAGTGAAAAAGCCGAGGTGTAGCAAATTTGTGCATTTTTATCTCACTAACCATTCGTTCTTCTGCGCTCAGATTTTTATATGTTGTGTGAAACGCCTATCCAAGCTAACATCCCCGTCGTAAATATTACTGAATGCGTAGACGCTGCGTTTGAACACATTTTTGACATGTGCGATTTTGACACCATCAGGGCTCAACGGTTGCCAGCGGTGGCCATTGAGTGATGATGGGTCATCTTTGTAGAATAGAATCTGCTAGTATTTTAGCAGATGCACCTATACTAACGGACTTTTTGGACTGCTGACATGAGTGTTCACTACAAAAAATGAAAAAAATCTTAAAATTTGCTTTCTGATGAATTGGAAAATGGAAATTTTCGCTATCATACATGGTGAATATTCGAATTGAGCCTGGAAATGACCATGCGGATGTCGGCGAACAGCAACCGGACCAAAGGAATAGCGAGAACAAATGCACGCCTGACCTTGCGCTTTTCCTTGTTTTTTACCTCTCTCCTCCTCCTGTGAGCTGTGGGCATCGACACTGAGCTGCAAGAAGCGACCGGGGTATTTACACTGAAACTCGCGCTCCGCCGCTCGTGCAGCACGTGTGGCGCGCCCTCGACGCTCGGATCAATGCAGAGTGTTTGGCTGTGTTTTCTTGAGAAAGCGTTTTTGGTGTGCTGATAATCAGCTTCTGCTTTCTCTCTGGCCGAGAGATATCCCGAACTCATAAGCCTATGGATGAGAGGGAATTTTTTGTCTCCTGTAGGGAACAGCATTCGGTCAAGACACAGCACGACAAGATTATGTTCCACTTTATTAATTCTTCTATAGCAAACAGCTCGTTTGAAAACAAGCGCAAGCAAGATGCAGTGTGCCGCGCGCAAGCTTAGAACTTAGTTTTGCCGAACTTGGCGTTGGGCGCTACGGAAGTGCTTCGAGAAGCTCGACAGAGGAGGGCGTTACAGATTTGAGGAAAGCCTTTATCTTGGGCACAGTCGCCTTCCAGGAAGGCTACGCAAGTTTTGAACATGTGAGCTGCTGACGTAACGTACACAAGCTGGAACACGAACCTGTTAGGAACAAGAACGCTGAGGTATGATACAAAACGCAGGGCAAACAGGAGCCAGCGAAGTTTTTTGTGGAAACTGCGAGATTATCTATCCCTTACAAAGTAAAAAAAGCTTCTTTATAGGTCTTCATACTGCAAAATAAGAAATTTTTTCGTTAATTTCTTTCTTGTCGGTTGCGGTTACCAAAACGGTCGCACTAGGATTTTACACCCATTGAGCCCTGATGTCTGATTTTGACACCATACCTGTAAATCGATTAATACTCACACCACAAGCTTTAAATTTTTACTGCGTGGTTATGGGGTCTTAGGCATTGTAAAAACGCGGAGCAAAAAAATCTACGGCCGAAATAAAAAATTCAGGGCCGAAAGGGCTAACATTTCTTCTTCCCTGGGCTCTGTTTTGTGTGCGCAAACAAAGCGCGATGCTGTGCTGACGTGTGTGAACCTCATCGCTGTGACCACCTGTCAGTCCCGTGTCCTTGCGTACTGCTTGTAACGGAAGATAGTGCCGGCACAAGTACGAGTCTTCTTTGGACAACCACTGCGCCTGTTTTTTTCGTCTGTGTTCCTCGTTCTCCTGTCCTGTCCCATTCGCGCAGTTCTAATCTTTTCTACGGTAAATATGACCCTGCATACTTGCACAGCGGTGACGGGACGAACGCCACCCAAGACCATATTTTATGAGAATGCGCTAGCAAACCCCCTCCGACGACACCCTTGCCAGCTCCTTCAGCGGAGGAATGGGACAGACTCTTGGCCAGTTCAAGACAAACAACGCAACTGGCCCTCACCACGCGAGCTCAAGGGGTCGCCCCCGACTGGAGGCCACCCTGGACTCGCCCCAGCCCCAACTAATCCCTTCCATTTTGTGGCAATAAAGTTATAACTACCACCGCCATATCTCGGTGGTGGTCTGATTCAAGCTCACTAGATAGTGACAGGCGAGAAAAACGCGGGCTCTTCGTCTGAGCAAGTGACCAATGGTGAAAGCGATCCGCACGCAGACGGTGGCCGGCGCCGAACCTTCCAAGACATGTGTTTGTTTGAATCACGAGAGACAAGTACGCCAAGCGTGAACAATCGCGAGCAGAGCTTCCTCGAATCCTTCGCACTCCGACCATGGCTACGGCGTGCGGAGGCTACCAAAGGCGGTGTCCTCGACACAGTTAAACGCCGGAATGGCAATCGCTTCCGCGGGCGGACGCCTCGTCGCACGGTGTGCACATTTCCGCTCTGACCACACATTTCCCGCAACGCATTCCTGCGCGGCCCGCACTTGTTTCCAAACCTGGCAGGGGCGAGTTCGCTCTCTCATTTTCCATTTTCCAGCTACTCATTGATGGCGCACCCTTTCGTCGCACATGCCCTTGTAACGTCATAAGCTTTGGACTTCATTCACTGCTTAGGCTTTCTTTTTTGTGTGTGCTCTGCAATTTTCGCCATTGTTACCGCTCATGTCTCAGAACCTTGCCCAAGTTCTCACGTTGCAATAAATGCGAGACATAAAAAGTCATCGATTGATCTTTAGCGTTTTTTAGCCGAATGTAAAGTTTCAAGATTGGCTATAGCGAAGAGATGTCTATCCCAAAGCTCCTCTAATGATATCCAAAACAGGACCCGGTTAGGTCTTTTTAAATGGGGCTACGCACACAAGCCGCCAGTTCTGATCGCTAGTCAAGTTTACCTGCTCTAGACAGGTTGGATGAATCGATATTTAATAATTCGTACAAGCGTAATTTCGTTGTCTCCAAAACATGGGCACACTGCATGCACTACACATCTGTTGCATCAATACCTGCGATTTTACCACAGTTTTTTTTGTTCGTTCGTGCGTTTGTTTGATTTGTGAAAACTTTGCACGGCTGTGCGCACTGTGCATCGGAGCGGCAGGAATGGGAACACAGATGAATAAATTTTATAACAAGAGTGAAGTGACAGTCCAAGTTTGAAAATACATACTTACAGGACATGAGATGAATGCCTGTTTTCATTATTATGAATTTTTCAAGACTATTCTGTTGTGGCGAAAGCTTCATTGCTGAATTCATCATGGGGGGTACAGCGCGAGGAAGACGAAGGACGAAGCAAGAAGACTAACTGCTAATCCTTCCAACAGTTCACCGCCTGTGTCTTGGCCACTCCCCCGCAGTGTGCATGTGCCATTTTACTTGAGGCCAACCAACCAACCCAGACGAGCGCTGTCTTCTTGCTTCGTCCTTCGTCGTCTTCTCGCTGTACCCGCCCCCCCCCCCCCCCCCCCCCCCCCCCAGATGAAATATTACAAACTCGCCCACCTGTCCATCCTTCTTCATTGCTGAATCAAGAAAACCCCAACTCAAGAGTGACAGCTGCCTTCTTGGCTTACTGTCACCAGCGCTGAACGGAATGCAGACTCCAAATTTTTGTTCTATGCCCTTTTTTTTGTATTGATTCAAAAGACATCAGTGTACATGGATTACTGCGTGGTATTCGCCTGCGGCAGGTATATAATTTATTGCTTTTTCTGTCATGTACTTTCAGTTTCGACTGCAACAGTGGAATGTTGGTTGTGACGTCACTGTTCAGCATAGGTCGCGTGAAACAAAAAAAAAAGCAGCGATATTATCGCTCCTTCTTGATATCGCCGTTATTCCGACCCTTCAGGTCGACTGGCTTAAGCGCTGCAGTGAATTAAAAGACTAATGCACCGCGTGGCCCTGGCTATCCATGCTGAATGACAAAAAATACGCCGGTAGTGATGTGTTTTCGCAAAGAGTATTGGGAGCTTTTGGCCGGTGGCCCAGCCAGGTGGGCACAGCAGCGTCGTCTGCATCACTTTCTGCTGCGGATGCGCGAGCACGCTGTGACGGCGGCCAACTTGAGAGGAGGAGCCCTCACGTCCAGCTACTGAAAATGTCAAATAACGGCCTATCCTCAGTTCTTTCCTTCCATGCATATATCAAACTTTGATGACACAGCCATCGTTCAGTTTTTGAAATCAAAAAGGAAACTGCTTGAGAGAAGAAAATATTCGATAACAAGTCGCTGCAGAAGAGCTGTTTCCGCACGTTTCTTCCTCAAATTGATATAATTTACCGGTCGTATGCGAATACGACGTGGGGATCTACTAACCTTACGTGGCCTCCACATCCACCGATCATCCAACGGCCATGGCCACCCCCGCTGTCAGATATGCGGCACTATATACACATATTTCCTGTCCCCTATTCACCTTTCTCTACATTAGCACCTTCGTTTCTCTTTCTGCGCCTCCTACACGTTGGCAAAGTTGTACGGTTCAAGGCTCTAAAATGGCCACGTGCAGAGCGAATCTTTTATATCTCGGTGGAAAATCTTGAACATTTTTCTCCTAATCAACCGCGAATTTTTCTTTGCCGTTTATTCTTTCGAGTTCACTCAACACGGAAAGCTGCTTTCAATCGCTTTAATGCGTAATTTTGCCACCCTCTCGAATCGCTCTTGCGCAGCCCACTCGGTGCGGACGGTCCCCGAAGACGCCCTGGCCGAAGTCAGGGAACCTGGGCGCAGTCTCCCTTGTGGGCCGCCTCCGCGGCCAGCGCGGCTCGCGACTCCTTGACGACCTCCGGGAAGAGCTCGCAGAAGACGTTGTCCTCCAGGTTGAAGCGCAGGCTCTCGCGCGCCAGCTTCTGCTTCTGCTCGGCCGTGGTCTCGAGGCTCCCCAGCGTGGGCGTCTCGTCCACCATGAAGCTGAGCAGGCCGGTCAGGATGGAGGACATGGACCAGGACGGGTTCCACGTCTCCGGGTGGTAGTCGGATATGCTGAGGCACAGGCGGGTGTTGCACTGGAAGCGTCCGTTGGGCGTGATCAGGTAGATGGAGGGCGGCGAGAAGGGGAAGTCAGCGGGGAAGCGCAGCTTGCCGTGGTACACGCCGCCCTCGAGCGGAGTCTTCTCGGGCCCCCGGACGGCGAAGTGCCACTCCAGGATGTCGGCCGGCAGCGGGTGCGCCGACACGTACGGCACGGGCTCGCGCTGCAGCTTGGCGTACTCGAGCCGCAGGCGCTGCATCGCTGTCCGGCTGCCTCGACTCATGGCCGCGCGCTCTTTCTACTGCGGGAGAAAGGACCAATCGCACGCACCGCGTCAGATCGCAGTGACGTCACGCATGTCGTCAACCACTGAGTGGTCAGAAAACTGACGTCACGAGTGACAGCATATGACATTACGCCCACTGTGCTAGAAAAAACAAATAATGAATAAAAAATATTCAGTTCAACGCTGCAGACAGCCGTCGTTTAATCAAGTGGTACACAGTGTTAACCACCTTGTGAGTTTTTATACTAGACAGTCGCATTTTTGGGACGTTCTGAGGGCGCCAGAGGCTGAGGCGACTGAGGCTATGAGGGACGCCGTAGTGAAGGGCTCCGGAGATTTCGACCACCTGGGATTCTTTAACGTGCACTGACAACGCACAGTACACGGGATTATAGAATTTCGCCTCCATCGAAATTCGACCGCCGCGGCCGGGATCGAAACCGTGTCTTTATGGTCAGTAGCCGAGTGCCATAACCACTGAGCCACCGCTGCGGTTCACGAGTTTCCTACGGATAACACAAGAGTGGGTGTGAATGCGGACGTGACAAGTTACAGAGTGGTAAAAAAGCAATACCGTAAAGTTTAACTGCATACGATCCTCGCTCAAGGCTGATTCCGGAGGCACAAAATAATAAGATGCACAGCGCGCAATAACATTTGCCTCCGGCGAAGACTATCAAGTGGCACAACATTAGTGCCAGGTTTCAGTCGCGTGTATTTGAACTGTTCGCGTTGTCACTCGGGCCTCGAAAAGAAGGCACCAAGAGCTCCGTTTCAGCCTCTGAGAACGGTGAAATAAATCTCTCGGCCCTGCTTCGCCGCGACATATGCTATGTGCCATTAAAGGGTAACTGTCCAGGGGTCTGGACATTTTTGAAAAACAAGCCCACTGCATAGATGGGGCACCGAAGATAACCTCTGCAAAATACTAGAGCCATGCGCACCCCGAAAAGCTGCAAAAATTGAAATCAAAGCCCGTTCGTTCTTTCCTTCCAGAAGCAAACGTCCTCATCCTCTGCAGCGCAAAACCGTGCGTTTCGAACGAAAGGGACTCCCACCCCTCCTGTCGTAATACGGTGGGGAGGCCTCATGGAAAAAAAAATGCAGGCATGAAAATGGTGCTCGCTAACTAGGGAAGACGCTCACGAAAAAAGACATGTATGAAAGGATGCACTAGTGGACATGTTGAAGTAGTCCAGCTGACCGCGTCTCACGATCGTTCAGTCTGCGGAGAAAATGCAACGACGCTGTTTCGTTGTTGGATGCGCATGCAGCGACTGCAGTCGAACCATAATCTGGCACAGATTGCCTGGAGATTATGATTTGAGTCGTGTCTGGCTCCAACGCATCGGCCTTCCGGACACAACGGCAAAGAATATGGTGGTTTGCGGAAGACACTTCTCTCCGGACGACAACGTGAGTGTCGCCGTACGGGTCCATTTGTAAGGGCCAGTCTTTCCAGCCGTTCACGCACGGCGGGGTCCATTTCAGTGCGAGGACGATCGCGAACTTTCGAATCCCACTGACAAACAACAGTCCGTTGACAACTTCGGACAACAGCGCGGGAAAGACAGGAGACAATGACAGACATGGCCGGCGCTGGCCTTCCGTTGGAAATTTATTTCGTAGATCGAGGAGCCGAAACAGAGAGCCCGACAAAGAGCAAAACTGTACAGGGTGCTAGAAGCAGCAAAATATAGCTTAAAAAAACAAAAACATCAAAAGCGCAGGGTGAAACCACGCACGTGTTGACTTCTCAAAGGCGTGCCGCGAAAAAAAAACGTCGCCAAGGACAAGCAGCTTCAGACAACACTAAAGGCACGGTGTGCGGAAAAACATGTATGAGCACAGCGGAGCAAGGCAGCAAAGGCACGCGCACCAAGCAATGCACAATGACGATGGAGAAGCGGGGAACGAACACAGGCCGGTAAACGACAGGGGTCAAGCAGATTTGTTGCACACCCAACCAGGGAAGTGAGTGTAGAAAGTGAAAAAAAAAACTTCAAACAAACAAACAAACAAACAAAAACAACTGGAGTGAGGAAGGACAAAAACTCGAGGAAACACCGCGAGGAGACCGCAAGAGCAAAATATAGAGGGTGTTCGGAAACCCGCCGCTTCCCCCCTCCCCACCACCATATTGACCGTGTAGCAAAAAGCAAGAAAAGAATGATTTTCAAGGCGGGGCTACGACGTAGACATGTGACGCACTCCACCAGACACCACGCCTCCGGCTAACATCGGAGGAGGAAGGGCGATTTCCCAGAAAAATCTCGAGGAGGGAATAGAAGGAGAGGAGCATGACGAAGTAGCTTGATTTGCGATGGCCGTCATTACGCTATTAATGAGTTCTTTCAAAAAATATTTGCGGTCGCGCCTTCCGGGGACGATGCCTCGCTACCAGATAGGTAGAAAATATTTTCGACCAGGAGAGAGGCAGTTGCCCTTTAACAGTGAAAATGAGCGAACAAAAGAAACGACTGCAAGGTTACAACTTCCCGAAGCGTCACATCGGCTATGAGGAGAGCCGCTGTAAAGAGCTCTGGATTGATTGAGACCACGCAGGGTTCTTTCAAGTGCGCTGACATCACACAGCACACGGGCGTTTTTATATTTGGCTTCCATCGAAATACGGCCACCTCGGTTGGTGTCAAACCTGCGACCTTAGGATAAGCAGCTGTACGCCAAAGCCGCCGATCCACAGCTGCTGATCTACCGTGGCGGGTGGATCAGCAATCCGCACTTGGACGTCGAAATAGTGAGAAGACATCAAAACAGCTACAGGCATCAAAATGACACCAAAAACGAAGAAAATTTGTAAAGACGTAAAACAATTCAAATATTTAAGAAAAGAGTGTCGAGAAGGCGTCAATGCTTTCGCGTTCCTTCAATGCGGGTCGCTGCAGTGATCTCAAAGTTTTTACAAATCTATTCCTCCTTGGGGGATTCCCTTAAACATTGGACCAACTACGTAAAGTGCAGGACAAAGACGCTCAGTGATATCTCCCATTAAGCCTGTCCTACGCCATCTGCGACCACCATGCCGAGAAAACCTTCCAATCTCATCTGCCCAATCTACCGCCTTCTGTTGCGTTTACTTTCCCTTTGAATCCATTCGCTACATAGGGAGCATTGGGTGTCTGCCAATGCTACGTACAACCACCCCAGTAGCACAAAAAATGGGCTACGAAATGGGGCCCTGTGGGTCCGACGTGGGTTCTGCAACAGGGGTTCACATGGGCCTAAAGTGGGCTGTCCACAATTATCCCGATCGCCCCATTAGAGGCGGATGTTAGCGGCCTATGTGGGGCTGACCTCATCTAGAGTTACTGTATATGCTACCAAAGCGGGAGCATATACAGGAACTCTAACCTCATCTAGCCTGCATTGAGCAATGCGGGCAGCCCACCCAGCTCCCCCACGGGTCGTACTTTGGACAGATGTGGGCAGCCCCTGAAGACGAGAAATCGGTTAGCCCCATTCAATACCGCAATTGGACCGGTGCCGGTTCTACAGGGGCAAGCCCAGTTTGAGCTTGCCCACATTTTCCCCACAGGCGGCCAAGATTTGTAGTTCGGGGGCAGCCTCAGACCCAGTTACTCTCAACGGATCCTCAGGCCCGAACATCAAACATTATTTTTTTTTTCAATTTTCTGTTGGGTGTACCGTCCATGGCCGGCAAAAGGGCTGTTAAATTTTGATTCAGCGCACTCCAAGATTATTAAGGATGGAATCGCTGCCTCCTGCCTGAAACCCGCTGTATCGAAGACCTTTCATCATCTAGTCAAAGAAAGTGTAAATTATCGCGCTAACAAACCGAAGCAGAGTAGCTACCCACGTCATGTGGCAAGCAGAGCAAATGAGAAGGTTACTCGCTGAGTGAGGTGTAACATTAGGGGCGAGAAGGCGAAAGAACGCAGTAGTCCCGTCGTGATGCCATATGTTCTCCGTCTGTCACACGGGATTAAGAAAGTTGCTGCAGATATGACGTTCGAGTCATGTTTTCTGCTCCGAAAAAGTTATCAGGGTTATGCACTCTGGTTGAAAGGAATTCAAAGCGTGGCTCAGTCAGAAGAAGAGGGGGTTGTGGTGTCAAGCATATTTCACCGTATGTTGATTGCAAGGCGGGAGTAGTGCACAGCGTTTCTTTGACATGCGGTAGGAGATGTGGACAGAGTGGACGGTATCTAAATGTGCGTCTTATTGAACATTCGAATGGTCTTGATAGGGGTATGCTCCTCGTTACTTTCGAACACGAGCGTTCTGTTCCGTCACCAAGATCGACTAACATGACAAATAGTGGAAGCATGTTTCGTATCAAAATATGGGACTTCTTGTGCTAGTGATGCATCGGTTAGCATTTCCGGAAGAGATAGATTTCGTAGATGCGCGGATGACGAATGCAAGAAAACAATTTTCCGTGCATAGGTTGACACGTGAGTGTTCTGCAGGTGGTTAGTGTGCGTGTGCATATATCGAAGCTCCTTAATAAACACATCAGTTGGGAGCAAGCGCTCTGTTTCCCCTTTGTGTCTGTGTAGCGCTTGTGTTATTCACAATGAGCGTACCAATGTACCGGCACGAATTGGCGGAAGGATAGCGTGCGCATGATTTTTAATCGGGAAAGTCAAGTGCGGTGCGTGTAGCCTCGGTGCCTTCCAGATGGAAGCGACTAGCTGTGCGGGTGCAGCGCGGAGACAAAGCGAATCTCTGATTCTGTTTTGGGGCAAACTACGCAACATATGCAGGCACACGAGTTGCAGATAAAGCAGTCGTGACCCCCCGCTGGAAACCAACACATGCACCATAAAGAGGTTTCTGCTACTCAATGCTTCCGTGCCCATCGGAATAAATGTGCACAGCTAACTTCCACCGATTTCCAGCAAAAAGCAATGGCCCTCAGGCACCGGACCAAAGTCACTGAAGACAAAAGAAGAGCTCACTCAGTCACGTGTTCCAATGCACACCGCTCTCAGCAGCGCCGCAGGGTTAAGCACGTGCTCCGGGGAAGCGCGCCTCGTTGATCGCCATCACCGTCTGAAAGAGTCATTCGTGTAAGAACCTGCGACGCGGCCCCGGGCTCATCGCGCCCTGGCGAGAGCTGCAAACGTCCTCAAATTCGAAATGGCCGGTGTCTCCGGTGGTGCCAATGACGACCAGGCATTTAAAGCGAGCGTTTATTACGCACTCGAGAAACTGCGACGTCGCTTAACTTAAAAGCAGGTCCCGAGAGTAGCTATGGCGGCGGCCCTTAACGCTGGCGGCAGTTAAGTGTCTGCGAAATGCTTCCAAAAGCGTTATCCGGCGGCGAAGCACGGAAGCGAGCGCACAGTAAGAAAGAGAAAAGGAAACACAAGACGCCTTACCAGGCAGGATGAGGCGAGGATGCTTTGTACTAGCACAAAGCTCGGCGCTCCGTGCTTGCGGCGCAGTCCGCCTCGGGGGATGTGCGAACGTCCTTTTCCTCTCAACAGGAGGCGCGCGCCGCGCGTGGCTGCTTGATATTCGAATTGTGCCTGGCTCCTACGCACGTACTACAGCCGGCGCTAATTATATCGCTGCTTGCTGCAATTGACTGCGCTCGACACAGCGTGACATTTGTGGAATTTTCACGCTGGCTTGAGCAAGCATACTCCCATCTTTTGGCGAGTAAAGCCTGATCTTTGCTGTCCGATTTTGTCCATTAAGTCGTTTAACTGTTCCTTTTCTTTTTTTATTTTTTTTGTAACAAGCAATATCATATGAAAAGCATGCTCGTCTTTATTTCTTCATTCGGTTCAACTTGAAGCCCAAACTACGATACTTATTTGTTTATCTATTTATCTACTGATTTCTTTATTTCCCGGTACCCATATGGCCCGCAGGGCATTACTGAGAAATGTGTTGCAGGCAGAAGAAAAGAGCTGCTGCGTACATGCAAGCGAAAAGAATGCGAAGAAAAATAAAAACTAGTGTAGTGTGCCAAGTGTGACAGGTTCCGCTACCACAATGCGCCGACACTGCGCTGCGCCTGACGACGACGAAGTTATGCGCCGACACTACGCTGCGCCTGACAACGACGAAGTTCCCCCGCTCTCTTCTCTCTTGGTGCTGGCTACGCCCGTCTACGCTGCCAGACCCTGCACAGCGGTTCGGTCTCTTGAGGACGCCTAATAAACGCACCCCTACAATTGGTGGAGGTGCGGGGTACGTCCCCTACCAACCTGGAACTCCGGAGCCGTACGCTGCCGCCTGTGTCAACCATGCCAAATGAGACTGCCCCAACACCGGCGGCCAGTTCAACCACCGTCATTTGTTCTGGCGCCATCCGGCAGCGTGACCCTGCCCTCTTCAGTGGCACTGCCGACCAAGATGTTGACGACTGGTTGTCATCGTATGAGCGAGTGAGCAGCTACAACAAATGGGATGACACTATCAAGCTGAGTAACGTCATCTTTTATCTCACGGACGTGGCGAACCTCTGGTTTCGAAACCATGAGGCGGACCTACCCACTTGGCCCGTATTTAAGAAGAGTTTTGCGGAAGTATTCGGCCGCCCTGCGGTGCGCAAGCTCCGTGCCGAACAGCGCTTACGGGACCGCGCTCAACACACCGACGACATTGAGGACATTGATATTGAGGACATCGTTGACCTCTGCAAACGTGTCAACGCCGCCATGCCAGAAGCGGACAAGATCCACCACATCCTCAAAGGCATCGCTGACGACGCATTTCAGATGTTCCTCGCAAAAAATCCTACCACCGTCAGTGAGGTTATTAAGCTTTGCCAGAGCTACGACGAGCTCCGCAAGCAGCGCGCTTCCACTCGGCGTGCCGGTGTCTGCGACGAGGCCCTCTCTACACTGGCCCTGGGCGGTACTTCTCCTGAGGACTCCCCTCTTCTCAACCAAATCAAAGCCTTCGTTCGTGAAGAGGTCGCTCGCCAGCTGTCCCTCATATCACATTTTCAAGACCCCGCCCGCCAAGTTCCTGACTCGACCCCGTCTTTGGCTCCTACCATTCGCCGTGTCGTGCAAGACCAAGTCGCTGACCTGCTACCGTCAAGCCCTGTGCTCCCGCCTGTGACAGCACCCCTGACGTACGCCCAAGCAGTGGCCAGGCCACGACATACGCCGGCACCCGATTCCTACCAGGCCGCCCCTTCTTTCCGTCCGCCGCCGCCGTCTGAGCCCCCGTCTCAAGCTCCGTTCTCAAGAGTTCGCCCACATCCTACGAATCCCTGGCTTACTGCGGACAACCGACCCATCTGTTACGCCTGTGGTCGGCCCGGCCATGTCGCGCGGCTTTGCCGCCAGCGCCTTCCGCCTTCTCGACCTGATCTGCGCTCCTACCCGTACGATGCCGAACTATCCTCGCCGAGAAGTCCACCTGGTCCCCCCTTTGTTTCCCCTGATCGCCAAATTTACACCACTCGCCGATCGCCTTCCCCTCGACGCCGTTCCCCTTCTCCGATGCTGCGACGTTCTAGCTCCGCACTTGAGGGAAACTAACAGCCGCAGTTCCGGGGGCAAGAACTGCGCTTGTTTCGAACTCCTCAAGTCCTCCGTGTCGTCCCGCTAATGTAATCGTAGTATTCGTGGAAGGTGCCAAGGTTCTCGCCCTCGTCGACACGGGCGCTGCAGTATCTGTTATAAGTGAAGCTCTCTGCCGCCGACTCCGCAAAGTGACTACCCCACTTTCTTACTTTTCGCTTCGCACCGCCTCATCACAGCGCATTCATCCCTCAGCCGCATGTACGGCCCGTGTCCTCATTCAAGATGTTTTGTACACCATCGAGTTTATTGTTGAAATAACAGCGCAAGGAACGGGACGAAAACACGAAGGAAGAAGACACAGACACGGGCGCTTCGTGTTTTCGTCCCGTTCCTTGCGCTGTTATTTCATCATGGATTACCAACTAGCCCGGCATCTTGCACTTCTGAGTTTATTGTGCTGTCTCACTGCTCACACGACATCATCCTGGGATGTGACTTCCTTTCGACCCATCGTGCCGTTATTGACTGCGCTCGAGCTGAAATCGCCTTTTCTCCGCTGTGTGACGCTCCCTTTTGCGACGTACCTACGCAGTCTGCCAAACTTGTGGTCGCGACTGATACCGACATTCCTCCGTTTTCTGCTGCCCTCGTACCCCTCTCCTGTGCCGGCGTCACTCATTCAACTGTTTTCTTCACGCCTTCCGAAACCGCTTCCCGCCATCCCTGCCTCCTGCTTCCCTTTGCTGTTCTCACGATCGACCATGGACAAAGTGCAATTTACGTCTCGAACCCTTCTTCGTGCCCGTCAGCAGTGCTCCGAGGTGAATGCCTCGGGCGTATTGAAGAACTTGATTCCTGCCTTCCCTACCCTATTCTTGATACCACCACTTCCTTCGATGTCGATGTGCTCAGCTCCTGTGATGTTAAGAATGATCCACCGCCCTCCGACGTCTTCCACCGTGCCATTGACGCTGACCTTCCACCCGCGCTACGTGATCAACTCGTCGCCCTCCTCCAGCGCTTCAGGTCTTCTTTCGATCTTCCTCAGACTGCCTTGGGCCGTACGTCTGTCGTTGCGCACACCATCGACACCGGTACACACGCCCCTCTTCGCCAGCGCCCCTATCGTGTCTCGGCTTCTGAGCGCCGCGTCATTTCTGATCACGTGGACGACATGCTCCGTCGGGGTGTCATACAGCCCTCTCACAGTCCCTGGGCGTCTCCTGTTGTGTTGGTAAAAAAGAAAGATGGTTCCATCAGGTTCTGTGTTGATTACCGCCGGCTCAACAGCATCACACGCAAGGACGTCTATCCCCTGCCACGAATCGATGACGCCCTGGACTGCTTGCAAGGAGCTGAGTATTTCTCCTCGCTGGATTTGAGGTCAGGTTACTGGCAGGTGCCTATGGCTGACACTGATCGCTCAAAAACTGCCTTCATAACACCTGACGGCTTATATGAGTTCAACGTCATGCCGTTTGGCCTTTGCAACGCCCCGGCAACTTTCGAACGCCTGATGGACACCATCCTTAGTGGACTCAAGTGGGAGAGTTGTCTTTGCTATCTCGATGACATCGTCGTCTTTTCTGCGGACTTTTCTTCTCATCTCATCCGCCTGGAGCGCGTTCTGACTTGTCTTACTGACGCTGGGCTCCAGATGAATTTGAAAAAGTGCCGCTTTGCTGCCCGACAACTCACCATTTTAGGACATGTAGTCTCTAAAGACGGCATTCTTCCGGACCCCGCCAAACTTCGTGCAGTTGCCGAATTTCCGAAGCCCACCTCACTGAAGCAGCTCCGTAGCTTCGTTGGCCTTTGCTCGTACTTCCGTCGCTTCATCTTAAATTTCGCCTCGATCATCGCTCCTCTGACCCAGCTACTCGCAGGCAGCTCCAACCTCTCCGCTTGGACGCCTGCTTGCGATGACGCCTTCGACACCTTGCGCCGCCTTTTGGTTTCGCCTCCTATCCTGCGCCACTTTGACCCGACTGCGCCTACTGAGATCCACACTGACGCCAGCGGTATTGGACTGGGTGCCGTTCTCACCCAACGCAAACCTGGCTTCCGTGAATATGTGGTCGCCTACGCCAGTCGGACCTTGAGCAAAGCGGAGGCCAACTATTCTGTTACCGAACGAGAATGTTTGGCCATCATTTGGGCCATTGGAAAATTTCGTCCCTATGTCTACGGTCGCCCGTTCTGTATAGTAACCGACCACCATGCCCTGTGCTGGCTGGCCTCTCTCAAAGACCCGTCAGGCCGCCTAGCTCGCTGGGCTCTGCGATTGCAGGAGTATGACATTCATGTCATTTACCGCTCCGGCCTCAAGCATAATGACGCGGACGCTCTTTCCCGCTCGCCGCTACCTAGCGCTTCATCGCCTGCTCCTGTGTCTGCTTACGACTTGTCCTCGCTTACCACTGCCGACATGTCAACCGAGCAGCAGAAAGACCCTTGGATCGCCAGTCTTATTAACTTCCTTTCGAGTCCTACGACTGATAATTCGTCCCGTTCTCTCTTACGTCAAGCCCGTCACTTTTCTATTCGGGACGGTCTCCTCTACCGTCGCAATTACCTGTTCGACGGACGCAAATGGCTCCTAGTGATCCCCCGCCATCTACGCACCGACATTTGCGCCGCTTTTCATGCGGACCCACAGTGTGCCCACGGCGGCGTGTTGAAAACCTACACGCGTCTGCGTCTTCGATTCTACTGGCGTGGCATGTACCGCTTTGTTCGCCACTTTGTACGATCTTGCCCATCCTTTCAACGGCGTAAATGTCCGCCTCACACCTCGCCTGCTCCACTGCAACCGTTACCCTGCCCTGCCCGCCCGTTTGACCGCGTTGGCATAGACCTCTACGGCCCCCTCCCTCCCACTCCCGCTGGTCACCGCTGGATTATCGTGGCCGTGGATCATCTCACACGTTATGCTGAAACGTCTCCATTACCATCTGCCTCCGCCCGCGACGTGGCTTCCTTTCTTCTAAAGAACCTGATTCTTCGCCATGGTGCTCCTCAAGAACTTCTCAGCGACCGTGGACGCGTATTCCTGTCTGACGCTCTTGAGGCCCTCCTCAAGGAATGCCGCATTATCCATCGAACCGCTTCGTCTTACCACCCTCAGACCAACGGCCTGACCGAGCGTTTCAACCGAACCCTCAGTGACATGCTGTCCATGTACGTCGACGCCAACCACTCCAACTGGGACCAAGTTCTTCCCTTCGTCACCTACGCATATAACACTGCGACACAAACCACCACTGGATTCTCTCCCTTCTTTCTTCTGTACGGCCGCGAGCCCCCCTGCACGATGGATACTCTTCTTCGCTACCGACCCGACATTTCCGAGTCCACGCCACTGTCCGACGCTGCCAGGTACGCCGAAGAATGCCGCCAGCTTGCTCTCTCGTTTACCACGCAGACCCAGTGGCAGCAAAAACATGACCGCGACACTTCCGCGGCCTCTACCTCCTACCCTGCCGACTCCCTTGTGTGGCTCTGGGTGCCTCCCACAACTCCCGGCCTTTCGCGGAAACTGCTGCATCGGTATCATGGTCCCTACCGGGTTCTCAAGTAAACATCTCCGGTCAATTATATTGTTGAGCCTGTTGCACCCGCTGCGGACTTGCGTCGCCGTGGCCGCGAAACCGTCCACGTCGACCGACTGAAGCCGTACTACGACCCCTCTGTTCTTCCTTCCCCTTAAGACGCCCGGATGGCTCCTTTTCACCCGGGGGAAACTGTAGTGTGCCAAGTGTGATAGGTTCCGCTACCACCATGCGCCGACAGTGCGCTGCGCCTGACGACGACGAAGTTATGCGCCGACACTACGCTGCGCCTGACGACGACGAAGTTCCCCCGCTCTCTTCTCTCTTGGTGCTGGCTACGCCCGTCTACGCTGCCAGACCCTGCACAGCGGTTCGGTCTCTTGAGGACGCCTAATAAACGCACCCCTACACTAGGAAAATACATCAAATGGAACATCAGGTAAACACAAATTAGAAAAATAGAAGAATGCTAAAAATTCACAACAGAAAAAATATAACAATCAAATCAACAAGGAAAAATAATCAAGGTAAATTTATTTATTTATTGGTACTGCTAACCGTCGCTTGAGGGTCGTTAGAGGGAGGGAACATAACACAATGCAATTCGGTGGTCGTGAGTTCGGATCCCACCGGCGGCATGTGATTGTTTTTTCTTCTGCTTCTCTAATCAATTAGCTTTAAGCGATAACATATTCAGTAATATTCTAAATTGATCAACACCACAAAATAAATAAATAAATTTAAAAAAAATCCCCTGTGCCCCCTTGTTTCTGTGGCTGTTGGCTTCTGTCGTATTTATAACGAGCCCCTCATTCCCCTTCCCTTGTTTGCTTAATTGCTTAGCGAGGGCCTCGGTTCTGGCAGCCTTGACGCCATAGTATAAGAGGGTTCTCACGCAGCTTTCACCCTTTCCGTTCGATGACGTTCTACGTCACATCTGCGGTAACTACGGACGTTCTACGTCCGCCGCTTATGAACGTGGGTGGCGCTGATGAACACTCTCAAGGTTAGGTTACTTGTAAACATAAATACCCCCGAAAGCAGAAGATTTGACAGCCGTCGCCGTAGCTCAGAGGTAGAGCACCGGACGCGGAATTCTGAGGTCGTGGGTTCGGATCACACAGGCGGCATGTGGTTGTTTTTTCTTCGGCTTTTCTAATCAATTAGCTCTAAGCGATAACATATTCGGTAATATTCTAAATTTATCAACACCACAAAATAAATAAAGAAATGAAAAAATGGCTGAGGCTTAACTTGGTTAAGCGTGGAGAATGCGAAGCATCATCGTGTCGCGTAATTTGGAGGCGCACAACCACAACGACGGCGCGAGGTGGGCCCCCGTTTCTCCACTGTCGTGACGTCATCGTGTCACGTGGTGTGACGTCATGTGTCACGTGATTTGGAGGCGCACAACCACAGCGACGGCGCGAGGTGGGCCCCCGTTTCTCCACTGTCATGACGTCATCGTGTCACGTGGTGTGACGTCACGTATCACGTGATTTGGAGGCGCATAACCACGGTGAAGGGCTGAAGTGGTAGCTAAAGTAGTATGCTTCGCATAAAAAAAATCCCCTGTGCCCCTTGGTTTCTGTGGCTGTTGGCTTCTGTCACAATGCAATCAAGTTTGGCATTTCATAGCGGCAAGTGAGACGCCCGCGACGCTAATTATAAAGAGAACATTCAAATTTCTGCACGTCTGTTAAATCGGCAGCATCACCAACCAAAGCATTCCAGCTTTCAATGACGTCAGGGAAAAAGAATATCGGAACACATCAACACGTGTGTCATACGGCTTGACCGCTCTGCAGTGGTTTGTTCTCCCGCTGTGTTTTCCGGCGTACTGGAACATATCTATCCTTCTTTATTTTATATTGTCCTTGCAGCGTTTGAAAGAAAAGTTTTAGTCTGGCTTTTTGCCGTCGTGTTTCAGCTGATTCAAGCCCACATGAACGCAGAATCGATGTTACCGAAATAACATGATTATTAGTACCAATATTGATTCAAGTGAATTAGCAACGTTTAGAGCATAGCTTAGAGCTTGTGATAAATATGGTTCCGATTCGACTGTGTCTTTAGAATGAATGAATGTAGGCGTGACGTTGTGCTGGGCGCTGATGGGTTACGCTTTGTGGCTCTTAACGCCCCAAAGCAACTCAGTCTACAGGGGATGCTGTAGTGGAGGGCTCCGGATAATTTCGACCACCTGGGGTTCTTTCACGTGCACTGACATCGCACAGTACACGGTCCTCTAGAATTTCGCCTCCATCGAAATTCGACCGCCGCGGCCGGGATCGAACCCGCGTCTTTCGGGTCCGAAGCCGAGCACCACAAAGGGACACATATACCAAATGTTTCAGGGAAGACTGTAAATTTAAGAAATAGGTATTTTGAATACAAACAAAAAAAAGCTTTTGCGGCATAGTATTACCAGTGTTGGTTAACTAATTTCTGATAATTAACTCTTTAATTATCACAGCTAGGAAGCTGGTTGCAATTAGATTTCTAGCTGGCCCTTAATTTTCAAAAATTTATAATTATAATTTATAATTTCGAAAACGCGGTTACCTTCGGCGCTATGGCTCGGCAAAATTTGGCTACATCGTGAAAAGAAAACGAAAAAAAAAAGCCATACGGTAAAGCCAGTGGCCAGTAATCAAGAAAGAAGAAAATAAATTATGGGAAGTGACGAACAGCTTAAAGACATACGTCCGACGACTGTCCAGGTTAGCGGAAAGAAACAATATTTACCTTTCTGTAAGAATGAGCGCTGACGAAGTAGTACATGGTAGAATTACGTAACTTGAAAGGTTTCATGTTATATATCTCTGGTAGGCGGTCTACACTTTTCGTGATCATTGGGAAGTTTTCAAAAATGGCAGGCAGCCGGAGTCCCTGCAATGAAGACCGTAAGGCGTCCGTCAACCGTTAATCACTCTTTCTTCTGCATGAGCGTCAGTACAATGTCGAAAATGCTGCGGACCTGCTGCGGTGGCTCAGTGGTTAGAAAGCTCACTTACTGAGCCGTAGTTCCCGGGTTCGAACCCGGCTGTGACAGCCGGGTTTAGATGGAGGCAAAACGCAAAGGGGCCCGTGTGCTGTGAGATGTCAGTGCGCGTTAAAGATCCCCGCGTGGTCGAAACTATTCCGAAGCCCTCCCCTACGGCACCTTTATTTATTTATTTATTTATTTTATTTATTTATTTATTTATTTCCCTCTTTCTTTCTTTCTTCCTCTCTCTCTTTCTTTCACTCCCACCTTCCTCCCTTCCCTGGTTCAGGTGTCCACTGAGATGTGATACAATATACTGCGTCTTTTCATTTCCTCAAAAACCAATTTTCTGTTTAATTTATTGTGGAATCATAAGGGCTGTTATTTGATTAGTGAATATGTCCCATATGGGACAGAATGTGCGTCGAAGCCCGAAAGGAATGATCTACGAAAACTGAAAGGTCGTTGGTAATTGCCTCGAGATTAGCATGTTATAACTGTAAATTGCATTTATTTCTCCTATTATCAGTAGGCTAATTTATTTCTCCTATTATCAGTAGGCTAATATCTTACTGAAATTCTGAACAGCAGCGATCGCTAAGAACACGCATGAGTGACATGGAACCTATCAGGTCCGAATTAGCAGTAAAAACCAAGACTATGGCGCACTATGGGCCGATCATTTGCCTTCATTTGGTAAATCTATAGTGTTCGTTGTACTCCGAGCTGATGCTCCACCCACCTGCTCCATCATTATCATCATCATCACCACCAGCCTGACTACGCCCACTGCTGGGCAAAGGCCTCTCCTATGTCTTTCCCAATCAACATCGCATTAAAAAAAATTAACCCTGTCCTTTGCCAGCTGCGGCCACCCTATCCCCGCCGATTTCTTAATCTCATCCGCCCACCTAATTTTCTGCCGCCCCCTGCTACGCTCGCCTTCTCTTGGAATCCACTCCAATACCCTTAAGGACCAGCGGTTATCTTGTCTTCTCATTACATGCCCTGCCCAAGCCCATTTCTTCCTCTTGATTTCGAGTAGGGAGTAATTAACCCGCGTTTGTTCCCTCACCCACTCTGCCCGCTTCCGGTCTCTTAACGTTACATCTATCATTTTTCTTTCCATAG
Source organism: Amblyomma mixtum (assembly GCF_055824585.1). Lineage (NCBI taxonomy): Eukaryota > Metazoa > Arthropoda > Arachnida > Ixodida > Ixodidae > Amblyomma > Amblyomma mixtum. The sequence continues at coordinate 46,525,207 of NC_143013.1, forward strand.
CTCACTGCATTATCCTTAACTTAAGCTAAACCTTTTTCGTTAGCCTCCACATTTCAGCCCCATAGATGGGTACCGGTAAGAAGCAGCTGTTGTATACTTTTCTCTTGACGGATATTGTTAAACTTCCATTCATGATCTTAAAGAACCTGCCACTTGCGCTCCACCCCATTCTTATTCTTATAGTTATTTCCCTCTCATGATCCGGATCAGCAGCCACTACCTATCCCAAGAGCACGTATTCCCTTACTACTTCCAGCACCTCGCTACCAATTGTGAACTGCTGTTTTCTTGCGAGACTGATGAACATTACTTTGGTCTTCGGCATGTTAATTTTAAGACCCACCATTCTGCTCTGCCTGTCTATCTTATTGATCATGCTTTGCAGTTCATCTCCTGAGTGACTTAGCAAGGCAATGTCATCAACGAATCGCAAATTACTTAGGCATTCTCCATTAACTCTTATACCCAACTGTTCCCAGTCAAGGCCTCGGAACACCTCCTCTAAACAGGCGGTGAATAGCGTTAGAGAGATCGTGTCTCCCTGCTTGACACGCTTCCTTATTGCAATTTTATTGCTGACTTTATGCAGTACTATGGTAGCTGTGCAGTCCCTATAGATATCTTCCAGTATTTTCACATAAGACTCTTCTACACCCTGATTCCGCAATGCCTGCATGACTGCTGAGGTTTCAACTGAGTCAAATGCTTTCTCGTAATCAATGATCGCTATACGTATATAGGGGTCGTTTATATTCTCCGCATTTCTCTAGCACGTGACTGATAGCGTGAATGCGGCCTATTGTAGAGTATCCTTTACGAAAGCCTGCCTGGTCATTTGGTTGATTGAAGTCTGAGGTAGTCCTGATTCTATTTGCGATTACCTTAGTAAATACCTTGTATAGCTAGGGATAGTAAGCTGATCGGTCTGTAATTTTCAAATCCTTGACGTCTCCTTTCTTATGAATTAAGATGATGTTAGCGTTCTTACAGGCTTCTGGTACGCTCGAGATCATAAGGCATTGCGCATACAGGGTGACTAGTTTTTCTGGCACAATCTTCCGTCTGTCCTACAAGAGATCTGCTGTTACCTGATCCTCATCAGCTGCTTTCCCCGTTTGCATTGCTCTTAAGGTTTTCTTTACTTCCTCCTTCGTTACTGACGGGATGTCCCATTGCTGTGCTCTGCTGCCTCTCTCATTAACGTTCTGATTGCATTCCTTACTGAATAGATTTGAGTAGAACTCTTCGGCTACTTTAACTATCTTTTTCGTATTGTTAATGACATTGCGCTCTTTGTCTCTTAGCGCGTGCATCTGATTTATACTTGCGCCTAGTTTTCTCTTCACTGCTTTTAGGCTACCTCCTCTTTTCCAGCATGCTCGATTTTCTCCATGTTAAACTTCCTTATGTCGGCTACCTTGCGCTTATTTATTAACTTCTATAGCTCTGCTAGTTATATTCTGTCTGTAGAGTTAGACGTCCTCATGCTTTGGCATTTCTTATTCAGATCTTTCCTCTCCTGAGATAGCTTACCGGCATTCTGTCGAACCATCATAGTGCCTACTTCTACGGCGCACTCCGTAATGGTAGCTGTGAGATCATCGCTCACTGTTTGAACATTACACCGTCTTCCTCAGTAAGAGCTTAATATCTGCTCTGCGGCGGATTCCTGAATCCCTCTACTTCCCTCATACCGTTAATTCGCTAAAGGGTTTACGCTTCGCTAGTTTCTTCCGTTCCCTCTTCAAATCTAAGCCATTCTGTGGTCATTACAACGCACCTTTTCGAAGACCTCCACATACTGCACGATGCCAGAGTGAGCGCATTGTATGAAGTCTATTTCATTTTTAGCCTCACCACTGGGGCTCTTCCACGTTCAGTTCCTGTTCTTTCGTTTCCGAAAGAAGGTTTTCGAAATGAGCTATAGCTTGCCGGTATCCTGTCGAACCATCCTACCGCCTACTTCTACTTCACACTCCGTAATGATAGCTGTCAGATTATCGTTTGTCCTTCCAACATTGAGATCGTCTTCCTCAGTCACAGCCGAATATCTGTTCTGCAGCGATATCCTGAATTCCTCTGCTTTCCCTCTTAAAGCTCAATCATTAATTGTCTTCCGTTTCATTAATTTATTTCGTTCCCTTCTCAGGTAGCTAAACCTCCTGCTAGCTTTAAAGAGCACCCTTGAATGCGTTATTTGAATAATACAAAGCGACTGAATTTCGATGGTGGCGAAATTCTAGAGGCCCGTGTACTGTGCGATGTCAGTGCACGTTAAGGAACCCCAGGTGGTCGAAATTTCCGGAGTCCTTCACTACGGCGTCTCTCAAAGCCTGAGTCGCTTCGGGACGTTAAACCCCAATAAACCAAACCAACCATTACTAAAACTAAAATTAGAATACTGCTGAATCAATATTACACAGAAAAAAAATCCCGTATGCGACGTTTTGTGTTTTGAACTTTAATGAATATAACGAAGCAATAGACGGCACCTGCGGACCCGTAGCTCAAGCACTATTTCGCCAGGAAGATATTCTACCTGGCCTTCGTAAAAAAAAATAACTAAAACTCTGGAAAAAAACCGAAATGGGCAGTAGACCTTTTTTTTTTGTTTGTTTGCAGGCTAAGTTTACCAAGGTCTGCACCAGGCTAATATTACGGTATGGCGTACGTCAAAGGGGTAGTTAATTTGTGGGCAGATATTAATTGTTCCTCTTGAAAGAACAAATTTGGCAACGCGAGTTCGATATATTCGCCTGTCATAACCGAACGCAAAGACGAAGACGCTCAAGGTGTTTGTCAGCGAACAAACCAAAGTCATCCTCAGGGGCAGAGTGAAGCGCCCGTGGGTGGCGCTCCCCTCCCGTTAGCGCTCACTGAAACACACAGCCATTGATTTCCCTCTGATAGTTTAAAAATAAGGATCCATTTGTTTTATGACCCTTCATTGCCAGCCAAGTGGTGATGCATTAAAAAGATGGGATATTTATGTGATAACGCTCCAACAAGCAGCGCAATTTTCCGGTCGGCGCCTCGTAGCCCCGCGCCACGCGTACCGCAGGCGCCGACGGCGCGCTGGCGCGCTGGCTTCTGCTACTTTGCTCAAGGAGTCTATGCCAGCACTTGATGCAAAGCGCTTTGCATCAAGCGGCCGTGACTGTACTACGTGGTATTCTCCTACGACAGCCAAATAATTTATAATCGCATTACTTCTTGTCTCGTTTCGGTTTTAAGAGTTCACCTATGACTGTGACGATGAAGTGCGGTTATAAGCATTGTTGTCGGTAACGCGTTACAAGTAACGGCGTTACCGGTAACGCATTACTTTTTTCGGCAACTTAGTAACGTACTCGTTACCATCTCGGAACTGCAACGGGTAACGTACGTACGTTAACATTTTTCGATAACGTGAGGTGCCACGTTACTAGTTACTTTTTATTTCAATTGTCCCCCTCCGCCTCTTTTTCAAAAAAAAAAAACGCCGTAAATGATGTCGCAAATAAACAAAATCTACCAGTGTTCTCGACGACCCTTGTTGCGGCTCGCATGCATGCCAAATAACACCTGCCCTTGACGACGCACTAAACTAAAAAAAAAATCACGAACACGCATTCACACACTTGTCTTCACCCCCAAACCACTCACACACACAACTCTCTAAAGAGTAGACGCATGCCGAGCCACCAATGGACCATTTGCAGAAATCTGTAAGTCAATTTCTGCGCTTGTTTTCCAACCCAAAGGTCTCTTTCCCAGGCGGCACTCTCGCATTCTTTGTGGAAGCAGTTCCCTCTTCTGAGTAAACTCAGGAATGGCGCCACTTTACTTCAAGATGGCCACAGGAGAGCCTTCGAAGTAGAGGAAAAAAGGAAATGGGCCTTTGTTAATTCCTGTGCCGACGGTAGTGAGCTATCTCACACTAAACTTTCTAAATATTTTCTGCTCAACAACACTATCGCTCCAACTTTCTCCCGTCAAAGCCATACCCCCCCCCCCCGTTCTCCCCTAGCCAGAACAAGGAACAACGCACACCCCACAGCACTGTGACTAAGGACGGCCTCCCTCCTTTTCCTGCCTAGACTCTGTTGCAAGCTGTTATAGCGGGACAATCTTTAGGGCCAAGCAACCCTGAGCTACCATGTGTCACGTGTTGGCGGCTTTCCCGCCAGTCTGTACCCTGCTACCAGCAATAAAGGACGTAACATATAATTGGCGACGAGGTAAAAATGGCAACTGCGCTGGGCACGATTGGGGAATTCGTTCCAACAGAGGCGACGTCTTGGCCCTTGTATTTGGAGCGCCTCGAATTTTTCTTTCAAGCAAACGACATCGACGGTAACGAGAAGAAGCGAGCAACGCTCTGCAGCGTTTGCGGCCCAGCAACGTATGCCATCGTTCGCTCCCTTTGTTCTCCGGATGCGCCGTCGGCCGTGGCCTACGATGAGATCGTCAGGCGTCTCTCAAACCACTTCTCGCCGCGACCGTCGGTGACAGTACAGCGTTTCAAGTTTGGCACACGTCAACAGCAGCCCGGTGAGTCAATTGCCGACTACATCGCAGAATTGCGACGTCTCTCGGAACACTGCGATTTCGGTGCGTCGCTCGATGACATGTTGCGCGACCGGCTAGTGTGCGGGGTGCGAAGCGAGACCCTTCAGCGTCGGTTGCTGGCGGAGCCGGAGCTTACGTTTGCTACAGCTCGGGAGAAAGCCATTGCAATGGAATCTGCGCAGCGACAGACCGAGCAAATTCGCGGCAGTGCCGCATCGTGTGAAGTTGGCAGCGTGAGCGGGCAGCGTTTCGACCCGTGTGTTGCGAAGGTCTCTGCGCCAGTGACAGCCAAGGAGGGTACCCATAAGCAGGCTGGTTCGCCTGGAAGCACAAGCGTATGTTTCCGCTGCAAGGGTGCGCATTCGCCAAGCAGTTGCCCATTCATGAATATGCAGTGCCACTTCTGCAAGCAACGAGGGCACATAGTGAGAGCATGCAGGAGGAAGGCGGCAGCTCGCGCTTCGGCTGAACCCAACTCTCAGAACAAAAAACGGGCCAGTGGAGGCCGTCACAAGAATGCTGCGTCGGACGTTTACGACGTGTTCGTGCTGTCTGGTGAAGAGCCAGCCGTGAGAGTGGAAGTGCGCGTCAACGGAAGTCCCCTAGAGATGGAGGTGGACTCTGGTGCAGTGTGTTCAGTCATCAACGACCGGACTATGCAGAAGCTGCGAATATCGAAAAGGGCGTTGCGCCCAAGTACTCTTCATCTCCGAGCTTACAATAACAAGGAACTACGAGTGTTGGGTGAACTGACCGTGAAGGTGGAATTCAAGGGGCAGGAACATCGCCTGCGATTGGTGGTGGTTAAGGGTGCTAGTATCGGACTTCTCGGTCGGGACTGGTTCAAGTCTTTGGGAATAAGTCTGAGTGGTGTTCACAGTGTGTACGAGCCGAGTCGAACTGGCAGTAGGGGAACAACAGCCTTGCTCAAGAAGTATTCTTCAGTCTTTGAGCCTGGACTTGGGACAAGTAAAGGGCCTCCTGTACGCATAGAGGTGAACCCGGCAGCTCCACCGCGATTTCTGAAGCCACGACAAGTACCGTTTGCATTGAGACCGAAGGTGGACGAAGCACTGGACAAGTTGGTGAGCCAAGGCATTTTCCAGCCTGTGCGGCACTCGAAGTGGGCAACACCTGTCGTTCCAGTTGTCAAAAAAGATGGATCGATAAGGATCTGTGGGGACTACAAGAGCACAGTCAATCGTGTAGTGCAGTGGGAGACGTATCCCCTGCCGACACCGGAGCAGCTGTTTGCCAGGCTGGCAGGTTGCTCGAAGTTTTCAAGGCTAGACCTCGGACAGGCGTATCAACAGAAGACTGTTGATGAAGAAACAGCTGACTTGTTGACGGTTACAACACATCGGGGACTGTTCCGCGTAACCCGTCTTCAATTTGGCGTGGCAGTGGCAGTGGCTATCTTTCAGAGGTACATGGAAGAACTGTTGCATGGAATTGATGGTGTTCTTGTGTTCTTGGATGACATCTTGATCGGTGGAAAGGATGAGGTGCAGCACAATGCTCGTTTACAAGAAGTGCTCAAAAGAATTCATGAAGACGGTCTGCGACTAAAGTTTGACAAATGTCAATTTGGTGTTGAGGAAGTGTGTTACTTGGGATTCCGTGTGAACTCTGCAGGTGTGCAGCCGACAGAAGACAAGGTGCGTGCTATTCACAAGGCCCCAGAGCCGACATGCAAAAAGGAACTTCAAGCCTTTTTAGGAGCTCTGAACTTTTACAACAAGTTTCTTAAAGGAGCAGCTCATGCCTTGGAGCCACTGTACCGGCTGTTGGACAAGGGTCGCGAGTGGCGTTGGATGGAAGCTGAGGCAGAAGCATTTCGCCAGGCGAAAGATCTGCTGCAGTCATCACATGTTCTGGTGCACTATGATGTCAACAAACCCCTAGTGCTGGCCTGTGACGCATCCCCGTACGGACTGGGTGCTGTGTTGAGTCATGTGTGCGAAGATGGCAGCGAGAGACCGGTTGCACATGCGTCGAGAACTATGAGTGCGGCAGAACGGAATTATGCCCAGACAGACCGAGAAGCGCTCGCCATCGGCTTTGGCATAAAGAAGTATCATCAGTTTCTATATGGGAGACATTTCAAAATTGTGACAGACCACAAACCCCTCTTAGGACTGTTGCACCATGCCAAGCCCATTCCCCAGGTGCTATCACCACGGATGCTGCGTTGGACCCTCATGTTATCGGCTTATGACTATGAAATTGAGTATCGACCAGCGGAGAAGCTTTCCAATGCTGATGCATTCAGTCGTTTACCACTGAGAGTCAGTAGGGCAGAGGAAGAGGAGCAGCGTCTTTGGGAAGTAGGGATGCTGGAAATGGCGCCGGAAGTAGCATGGAACTCTAGGAAGGTGGCAAGATTCACGTCAAGGGATAAGCTGTTGGCTAGAGTCTGCAATTGGGTGCAGCATGGGTGGCCAGAGGGTAAGCTGCCAGAAGAGTTTGCAGCGTTTGTGAGCCGCAAGCATGAACTGTCGGTGTACCAAGGTTGTTTGCTGTGGGGCAGTCGTGTGGTCATTCCAGAGCCAGCTCGACCGTATGTCATGGACATTCTTCACACAGCTCATCCAGGAATTGTCAAGATGAAGGGGCTTGCCAGAGGAGCCGTGTGGTGGCCAGGAATCGACAGAGATGTTGAGCAGAAGGTGAGAGACTGTGCACGTTGTCAGGAATCCAGGTCTGCGCCAGCAGCTGCAAAGATTCACCCTTGGGAATTCACCAAGCGTCCTTGGACAAGACTACACATCGATTTTGCTGGGCCCTTCCAAGGCAAAGTTTTCCTCATTGTGGTGGACTCTCACTCAAAGTGGTTGGAAGTGTGCCGGATGAATTCCATGTCGACAGCTACAGTTTGTGCGAAGCTTCGTTTCCTTTTTGCTACCCATGGCATTCCAGAAACTGTTGTTTCTGATAATGGCACTGCCTTTTGTTCGGAGGAGTTCAGAGACTTCATGTGCCGGAATCAAATCCGACATGTGACCGTTGCCCCATATCACCCTTCTTCGAATGGTCAAGCAGAACGCATGGTGCGCGAAACCAAGGGAGTACTCAAGCGAATGGTTGGAGGCGATATCGACACACGTCTGGCTAGGTTTTTAATGACCCAGCATATCCTGCCTCATGCTACAACAGGCAAGAGCCCGGCCGAATTGCTAATGGGCAGGAAACTTTCAACTGTGTTAGAGCGTCTGCATCCTGACCTGCAGTCCAGTGTGCAGCAGAAACAAGAGCAGGTGATGCAGCGCCGTAGCCAGGCAGTGCGACTGTTTGATGTGGGGGATCGAGTGTTTGTGCGCAACTATCTCTATGGGCCCAAGTGGTTGCCGGGCATTGTGGATGCTGTCACAGGACCAGTGTCGTACTTGGTCGTCACCAAGGACGGTCGTCGATGGAGACGTCATGTGGACCAACTCAGAAGTCGTTCTGCCAGCTACGCATTGGACAGTTTCGCTTCTGGGATGTGTGAAGAGGAGGAACCGCTGGTTGCTTCCCCGGCAGGGTGTTCCGGGCTTGGCATTCCTTCAAGCCTAGAGGACCCTGGAAGACGGGACCAAGGAGAAAGACTGGAGGAGGCTGCAGCGCCCAGTACCGAATCTGCTTCCTGTGGTGAGGACCGTGAAGCGAGTGCTTCCCTTCAAGTCCAGCGACCACAGCGCCAACGCAGCCGCCCTGCGTATCTGAAGGACTTCGTGACGTAGGGGGGAGGAGTGTTATAGCGGGACAATCTTTAGGGCCAAGCAACCCTGAGCTACCATGTGTCACGTGTTGGCGGCTTTCCCGCCAGTCTGTACCCTGCTACCAGCAATAAAGGACGTAACACAAGCACAGTGCGACCATCCGGTGTTTCCATTCGCTTGAAGAATATGAGCGCGTCGTCAGGGTTTGAGATCTTTTGGTTGGAAAACAAGCCTTGCAGAGAAGACGAGTTATAGGTTACAGTTACAGCGAAAACGCACCGATTAAAATTTATGGCCATGGAGTAACGGCAAAGTAACGTGCGATACTTTTTTTCGGTAACGGTAACGGTAACGCGTTACCTTTTTTTGTAGGTAACGTAGGGCGGTAACGCGTTCTTTTTTTCTTAGCGTAACGAGTAACGTATTTAGTTTTTTCGGTAACGCCTACAACACTGGTTATAAGTCACGTGAGGCATAAAAACTGCAACATAATTGTCACTTTGTCATTCGTTGTCGCTCCGCCTCTTGAGGAAGGCTGGCTCCATCACTGCAGTGAATTAAAATGATGAAGGAGCGATTATATAACAGTTTTTCGATGCTTCACGTGACGTTTTTGATCACAGTCATCGCTCGTCAGTTGAAACCGAAACAGCATGACAGAAAAGTTGGATGGATTATTAGTGGTCGTGGGGATTCATGCATAGTAGTGCTTTCCGCGTCATTGTAGACAAGAAAACATGCCACGAAAATTGCGTGCCTATACTTCTTTAATATGTATTTCACCAAAACAGATACTATGAAGGAGTATAGAAGGCAAGCGTAGCAGGGGGTTTAAGACGTTTGCGGGGATACGGTGGCCGCAAATGGCAAAGGACAGAGTTAATTGGAGAGACATGGGAGAGGTCATGGAGGAAGGAAAACTTTTCTTTCCTCCATGATGAGAGAGGTCTTTGCCCTGCAGTGGGCGCAGTTATGCGCAGTCAGGCTGGAGATGATGATGATAATGAGACAACTTTTGGGTGCGTATTTTCTTCTTTGTGATGATTCCTAAGGCATTATTATACATAGATTACCACGTGGCATTCTTCTGTGGCCACTAAATAGTTTATAATCTAATTACTTTTTTGTGCTGTTCTGTTTTCAACAACAAAAAAGTCACGTGAAGAATTAAAAAAAAAACTGCATTATAATCGTTACTTCACCGTTTTAATTCAATTCAGTGATGAAACCAGCTTGTCTGAAGAGATAGAATAATGACGAATGTAGAAGAAGCGATTATTTGCAGTATTTTTACGCCTAACGCGCACATGAGGTCAATCTAGCCAATAAATGTTGAAACCGAAACCGAAACAGGACGACAAAAAATTTGATTATAAATTTCGTGGCCGTTGGAGACTACCAAGTGGTGATTCATGTATAATAGTGTCTTCTGCATTATCGTAGTGAAGAAAACATGCTACCAAAATTAGGTGTCTATACTCCTTTACCTCTGTCAACTTTGGAAGTGTTAATCCGAATCCAAATCCACATGGGGGAAAAGTGTGGTTTAGTTGAGTGCTGCTTGTTCGAGTACATTGTAGGTCGTAAAAGTCGATTTATGCGACGAAGTGATTCGGAAGCGTGATAAAATGAGGGTAGAAGGTATTTAGTAGTGTTCTACCATGTTCTGCCCAGTGCCAGCAATGCTATTTAAGTTGGTGAGCAGTGAATCTTCATTGCGCTCTTGACACGCTACGAGGTATCGTGCAACCGATGCGCGTCCGCAATGTTCCGGATTTGGCGACCTTGCGCGATTTTCGAGTGCGTGCTACCCCCACATCGGCGTGTACTCCACGGAAAGATCCATCGCGAGCTCGAAAACGAATATTTTCATGGAGTTTTAGAAGACTTACCCGATCTGAAAAGCAGCGTGATGCCACAGCCAAACAAGAACACCGTGTGTAAATTTCTCGATGCTTCCAAAGCTGCTGTGGGCACCTCCGTACGTCGATTCGCCGAAAACTCTCTGCGGGTGGACGCAAGCAGTTCCATCGAAAGCAAGCACCTCACACCGCTTATAGCGGACGTCGTCGCAGACCTGCCGGCAACTTCTTGCGATGACTTGAAGTGCGTTCTTACTAGCCTTTCCTTGTGGCCGCAGACCGAGTCGACTACGACTCCGCAGTTCAAACTGCTGTGGAACGCACTTGACCACGAGTGCAGCGCACGGTGTACTGAATTGGACAAACGGCGTCAGCTCCTACTAGCAGACTGTTTCTATCACCTTAAACTAAGCAGGATCACGAACTACAACAGAACCATGCTTCGCGTGTTAGGGCGTGTTATCGGCGAATTGAAGGCGCAAGAAGTGGTTCAGTACTTGTACTACACAAACCTCCAACGTTGGATGGTGCAAGGGGCAAAACGTGACATTGAAGCAAAGCTGCTCGCTTGTTTCGATGAGCTTAGCATTGCAGAAGTAGGCATAGTTTGTCAAAGCTTCTTCAAATGTCAAGAGGCAGTTGGAGAAAAGAAGTTACTTGATTGCATTGTGAAGTCACTGGAGAGGAATGCTGCAAAGGTAGACAGTGTCGTCGTGGCTGCAATTGCAAAAACACTTCGCTACAGTCGGTCAGGCCAAGACACGTACCTCTGGCAGAACGCTCTTGCAGCATGTGAGCCATGCGCGAGGAACTGGACCCCCTCAACAGTAGCGCAAGTAACTACTCTGGCTACAGCACTGAAGAGCTACTACCCTGGACTTCTGGATTCTGCATTGCTACACACTGTTGTGAAGTTGACGACAGTTCGGCTCAAGGAAATAACAAGGACACTGCGAGCTTTAGCACTGTTTAATCACAACTGTGAAGGAAAACATCTTGAGTCCATCTTACAAGAACTATCTAGCCCTCATAGGAAAACCGAAATAGAAGCTCACCACCACACATTTGTGTCAGCCGTGTGGTACCTGGCAGTTATTGGTATTTACTCAGATGGCCTCCTTGCAATGGCACTGAACGAGGATCGGATGCGAGGCAGTCCTAAGCACACAGATGTCAGTTTTCATGCAGAGGCGCTTCAGAGTTCAGTGCAGATTGAACATCCACATTACAAGGGTCCGTGGCTGAGTCAGCAGACACTTGAAAGCCTGCGGACAGAACGGCATTTAATGGGGCGAGACCTTGACCAGAAAACGACTGGGCTGGTCCGCGCAGAGAGGGCTACATTGGAAATTGCAAACCGCTTGCGAGCCCGGTATGGTGATGTTTGCCATGTCGCACGTGCACTGGCTCACCATCACTACCCAGATATCCTACTCTCAGTTGAGAAACCTGGTGGAAAGCTGAGAGTCTCGAAATGCAAACTTGGACATGTTCCCACTGCACGGGAAGAAGGCAGCGCCGTTTCGTGCGCCATAGTTGTGCATGGGCCAGGGTCATACAGCACCAATTCTGGCAAGCTTTTGGGCATTGAGAACATGAAGCTGCGACAGCTTTGCCGCATAGGATTCCGAGTAATTGAAGTGCCCCATTTTATTCTCTCACAGATGTCAAGATCGGCATTTGACCACTGGATTGAGCAACAGTTACAGGCTGTGCAGCTGTCTGCAGAAAATCCAGATCCTTGCACAATAAAACAACCTGTGTAGGCACCAAGGTGGTTTTTATATGCATGGTCAGAGGCTTCTCAGCATACTGGCTGGGAAATTGCAACAATTGAAAGCTCTATCCTTGTTTGCCAAAGCAAAAGAACAGCACTACATCTCTCATTACACACAGAGTGACAAAACAATACACGCCATTTCGCAGAATTGTTTATTGTCCTCGCCTTTTAAATGTACAATGCTGTGAAAGAATTTTACAATGATCATTGCTCAGCCGACTGGCTTCCCACGCAAAAACAGTCAAGTTAATCATGGCACATGCAAACACCACAAGCACTTGCAGGCAATTCTAAGTTCCATTCTGCTTTGAGAGAGTACAAGCACATTTTCATAACATGCATAAAATCATAAGCAACTGTTCACACAAAACCATTAATGACTTCCGTAAAATCTTTTTTATACGAAAAGGTAAGTAACAGTTCAACTACGAAAATAAAAAATGCCTCACACAGCACAACCCAGACTGTGATATCTCAGATAAAATCCTGTGCCATTCAATTGCAAATACGCTATTTGAATCGGTTGTGTGTGAATCAAATGTTGTAAGTGGAACTTTAAAGGATAGTGAACAAAAAATCGGCTGCAGAGATTTCTGGTCCAAATGATAGCTGTGGCACTGAGAGTGACTAAAGCAACTCTTTTGAAAGAAATGAGCAGAAAGTATTAAAGACTGGATGCGACGTCAGCTTTACCAGTTGCAGGCTATTGCCAGCATGGACCGCATGTAAGTGAATGTGTCCGCCTTGCTTTTGCTTCATTGTACAGTTCATTTATACCCTTCTTCATGTCCATGCTTCAAGATCCTCTGCCTGCATCTCGTGCCTGCACCTCGGGTGACCATCTGGATGATTCGGTCAAAATTAATCGAAAATCCCAGACTTCTGCAGTCGAGGTGAACCAAAAAGGGCAACATTTTGCAGAGACGGTACAGGTAGTGCAATCTCGAACCCACCAGAGAAACGAGAGGGCGGGGATTCCCGTACTGCACACTGCCAAGCTAGCTTGCCTAAGATGCTGCCAGGCCCACCAGCTCGTAGGCAGGCGCCCGCCTACGAGCTGGTGGGCCTGGCAGCCGCTCACAAGGCCAAAATGCAGTCTGCTCAAAATAACCGGAATGATGACTGTATACTGGGGTAATAGCATCTTGCAAAAGAAAATCTAGCCCTTTCCCAGTATTTCCAGATTCTTATTCAGCACCCCTTTAAAAAGCAAGTGCAAGATACACATAAGTCAACTAAAAACTATAACCTCGTTGTCCACGACAGCTGATGCCCAATCAACCTGCAACAATAAAACTAGCAAGAACTTCTCTCAGAAAGGCGATAAAGTACTGCTCCAATCTAGTATCCAATGAGCCAAGTCCAGTGTAGCTAAATCCAATTTTTGGCTATGCCACTCCACTGCAACCAATGATTGCTTGCATTAGATGTTGCACCAGGCCTGTCGGCATTATCTCCAGACAACCACAAGACAATTGTAACATATAACTTCGCCTCAAACAGAAAATTGAGGGGACAAACTCCGCCTGAACGGTATGATGGAGCAGCGTTAATGGGTCACTTCAGCAGCCCGAGGACCTCTGTGCATCAGTTCACAGACATGGATACTGTTCTTTCTTTCAGCATATAACACTTGGCCTACCTTTAAGAGTAGAATACGATGGCGTAAGAGACCCTTCCCATGCAAGTACTCCTTCCCTGTTGCCTAGGTTCTGCCTACATGCCCATATATGCGGAATTGGTCATTCTCTGCTTTACATTCATAGATTTCTGGGAGTCCCCATGCCACTCCTGGCACGTTGGTGCAGCGGTCCAGTGACTGGCCACTGCACCATCAAACACAGCCACTGGTGGGGCGTGTGAAACCCAGGTTGCTACGTTCTCTTCCCGAGCAACCGCTCACGGCCAACCATTAATTCAAGTGCTATGGTGGGCAGTTTGCTCACAATCTGGTGGACAGGTTGCTACGATAGGGAGGTTGTGATCATGTCACAAGGTCCCGTGACCTAGCTGGGAGACTGCTTCTCAGGGGTTTGTCGCTCAGTGCGGCACAAACTCTTGCCCCCAACATTCACGAATGACCTTTCAGAGCGGACAGAAGCCAACAGCCACAGAAACCAAGGGGCACAGGAGATTTTTTTTTTTTAATTTATTTATTTTGTGCTGCTGATCAATTTAGAATATTACTGAATATATTACCGCTTAAAGCTAATTGATTAGAAAAGCAGAAGAAAAAACAACCACATGCCGCCGGTGGGATCCGAACCCACGTCCTCCGAATTACGCGTCCGGTGCTCTACCGCTGAGCTACGGCGACGGCTGTCAAACCTTCTGCTTTCGGGGGTATTTATGTTTACAAATAACCTAACCTTGGGAGTGTTCACCAGCGCCACCCACGTTCATAAGCGGCGGACGTAAAACGTCCTGAGTTACCGCAGGTGTGACGTAGAACGTCATCGAACGGAGAGGGTGGAAGCTGCGTGAGAACCCTCTTATGCTTCCTATGGCGTCAAGGCTGCCAGAATCAAGGCCCTCGCTAAGCAATTAAGCAAACAAGGGAAGGAATTCTAACTTACCAAGGAGTGCACACAATTCAAGCCATCAGACTGGGTGCTACCCAGCACAAAAGTACAGTGGGCCACTTGCGACACTACTAAACCAGACAGCCTGGTCGTCCTCTACAGTAGTACAAATCCTTCTCTGGCGCCGAACACTAAGTACCATCTTTGCAAAAAGTGACGACACCTGCAACTGGCCCCATCACTATGGTGGGGCTCCTACAGCACCCCCAGCACATACCAAGGGCCCAAAAGGTGGAAGGTGGAGACCACTGCGTTAAAGGCGCCGTGGGAGTTGAAGGCCTTGAACTGTGGTGATGCGCAGAGTGGCACGTGCACTCTGACACACCCTGCACATTCTCCTCACACTGCAACAGTCTGCTGCTGGAATGCGCCGTCTAGAGACAAGAACACAAAGCTAGCCGCCACACAAGGGATGCAGCCACTGAGGAAGGTCTCCTCTTCTTTGTCATCTGAAGCTAAGTTGCACACGAGTGCTAAACATTCGAAACTGTCCATACAATGACCCGTCTCTGCATTCATGTGCAACTGTGATGCAATAAATATGCGTACTTGAACTTGCTACCACAATACAGCAGTAGGTTGCAAGGGGGGTACATCCTTTTGCGCTGCTCCTTCCTTCCGCCAGCTTTCACCAATGACACAGGTGTAAATATGTATTGAGATGCCCACAGCCTCGGCTTCTTAAAGGGATAGTGAACAAAAAATCTGTTGCTGAGACCTCTGGTCCAAATGATAGCTGTGGCACTGGTAGTGACCAAAACAACACTCTTTCGAAACAGAAATGAGCAGAAACTAGTTTTTTAATGAATGTTTCTCAAAATCGCCGCACCCAGCGGCCGCCTGTGAAAGCTCCCACAGTACAGGATGAGACGTCAGCCTTACCCATCACAGGCTATCACCAGCACAGTCCACACGAAAATGAACTCATCTGGCACACTTTTGCTTCATTGTACATTTCACGTAGTTCAGTTTCCTCCTGTCCAAGATCAAATGCCTGCATCTCATGGTTGTATACCTTGGATGACTACTTGCCTGATTCGGTCAAAATTAATCGGAAATCCCAATCGTCTGCAGCAGTGGTGAACCAAAAAAGAAACATTTCGCAGAGATGGCAGCAGTAGCGCCATCTCTCGCCCACTGGAGAAAGAAGAGGTGGGGATTCCGGTACTGCACACTGCCAAGCCAGCTTGCTTAAGGCGCTGCTCAAAGTAGACATGCTGTCGTGCCTGCCAGCTCGTAGGCAGGCACTCGCTTAGTGCAGCCCGGCAGCCACTCAGAAAATGACCAAAATACAGCCATCCACTCACAGATAACCGGAATGATGAATGTATACTTGGATAATCTCATCTTATGAATGAAAATCTAGCACTTTCTCAGTATTTCCAGATTTTTGTGCAGTATCCCTTTAATACCACACAGTTCCACATGGACAAACCTAATGGCATCACTGACTTCAGCAGTTCCTCACCAAACCAGTGCATTTTTGGATGCATAACTCATAAAAAATTAAATCTAATGAAAGCCAGACATACAATAAGCCAGTTACTTTTAAGTTTTCATGAAGCATGTGCAAACTGGAGATTTCCTTATTGCGTTCGTCTAGCTTTTGTCTCGACAACATGCGAACTGGCAAAAACAGTACATTTTGTGTGAAACTACAGCTTTTGCATTGCCACGACATCATGGCAACACTTTCACCGCATATTTTTATTTTTTTTTTTGCACCAATGAATTTGCCAGTGTTTGGTTTATTAGGGTTTAACATCCCAAAGTGGCTCGGCTATGAGGGACGCTGTAGTGGAGGGCACCGGGTAATTTCAACCACCAGGGGTTCTTTAACGTGCACAGACATCGCACAGTACAAAGGTTTCCAGCATTTCCTCTACATGAGACTGCCGTGGCCATCTTTAGGGTCAGCAGCCGAGCACCATAACCACAGAGTCACCGTGAATGCTCACTTTCCAGCGTGTTGTCTTTTTAGTACTTGGTAAGCAGTCAACTTGGTATTTAAGACAACAGGTCAAGAGCTTCAGAAGAGATCCCATTTAGAAACCTCATAATTGATGCCATTAACCTGGCTTCTGTGGCACAGCTATTAATCGACCTTTTTCTTTTTTGAAAAAAAAAAAACTAGATGTGTGCCAGCTGGCAACTGGAATATGTCACTGGGATAAAATAGAAAACAAAAAATGCCAGCCTAGTGCCGTTTGGCAGATCCAAATGGCGTCGAGCAAATGTCTCCCACTCACTGGCAAATTAAGTGCAATTGCCATAACTACAGCGCACCTGACTGAACAGAGAAACCAACACACCAAGGGAGCGCTCACTAGCAACTTAATTTATTGGATGACCAGCAGGCTTTTTATAGCCCACTGGTGACCAGAAAGGGAAAACGCACAAAAAACATGCATGGAAGGAACTAGTGCCGGCAGATAGCAGGCATGCATCAACTTTCACAATCAAGGTACATGATTTCTTTCTGGAACAACACTACTGAGGGTGCGCTTAGATAATCGTCCCACAATCTTACAATCATATGTGCCTCAGTATCGCTCGTTAGTGCCTCACGATTTTTTGTGATGACGCTGTGCATTCTGTGTACATTGGTTCATAAAGTTTACTGTCAGTCTTCTGCTTTGCAGCCCCAACAATGTTTGGCTACGTGGCCTGAAGCGGTCACACATGCGACATAGGCACAATGCTCTTTTAATTGTTAAGACAGCGGCCAATCTGGCTAATGTGCTTCTTCCCAGGGGACAAGAGCAGAGAATAGAGAACGCCTTCTTGGCACGGAACAAAACGAACAACGTGCCTAACTGAACACCTGCACGATTCACAATTCCCACCATTGACCATTTTGCACATGCTGGACAATTTTTTAGGTGCTGAAAAGGCAACATCAACACCCGCATGGTTTCCAATTCTTGAGGTTGTGGGACCCCTGATGGAGATATGGCACAACAACCTTTCTTTTCTCCCTTTGTCTAATGGAGTCACTAGTTTTCTGAGCTTTTTTTTTTTTTTTCTTACGCAGAAGTTAATGAAAGCGAATTTTGTGAACTGATGTATGCAAGATGCAGCATCATAGGGAAAAACCGTAATGAAAGTTTGCAGGGCAATTGCACAAGCGGACCCTCAGTAGCATTGTCCCAAAAAGTAATTAAGTATTTTGACTGTGAAACTGGCACTAGATCCTTCAGTGCATGTTTTTGTGTGTCTTTCCTTTCTGGTCGCCAGTGGGTAATAAAAAGCCTGCTGGCCATCCAATAAATTTAGTTGCCAGTCAGCACTCTGTTGTGTATCCTCTTCTCTGTTCCGTCAAATGAGCTGTGTTTATGGAAGATGAAAACAAACACGCCCAACATACCTTAAGAGTGGAACTGCCCATGCCATGCACTCCTTGCCCTGAAGCTAAGTCCTAAATCAAAACACAATAGTGACAATACACTACTGCCATTCTTCCATAAACACCCAAGCTACAAAACAACCCGCTTTAAAAACCAGTACCAAGCTAAATGAGGTTTTCAGTAAAACGAAATAAAAATCCTGCCAGAATGCCGCAGGACATTAAAAAATAAAGGGATTTGAGATGAGAAAGATCTCGCTTGCCTAGAAACAAAATATAAGATGAGGATGAGCAACAATGAAGGAACCCGACAATGGCTGCCTCTGCCCGTGTGGGCTTAAGAGCGAACGTGCAGTGGGGAGGCAGGGATGACACTGCGGTCACGTGATCAGGGAAGACGGGCTGTCAGTCGAGGTCACATTCTTCCGATTGCTTTTGGCCTTGGCTGCCATCTGTTTCTGCAGTGTCAGGAGCTTGTTCTGAAAACAAGTTTGAACACAAATTGAGACACCAGTGCATCCCACAAAGCGCTTCCTGTTTGAAGCGCCCGTTTTTGAAAAACAAAAGTTCTACAGGGACACTGAAGACAACTCCAGCCAATTTATCTTCTTGGTGGCTACATTGACATTTGCTGCTGAAACACTTAAAAATTTTCCTGCTACTCGATTCAAACTTGTGACATCGACATTCCTCAAGTCCCTCCTTGAGTGGAGGGAAAACTACCGCAATTAGACTGATCACCGTACCGCTTGTAAATATGGTGGATGTCGCAATGTTTGTTTGCTGTGTGGAATTTGGTCTGCCCACAGACCGAGCTTTTCATAAGAGTATATACAATTCGGATACAGCGGAGTGCGTAACAAAGCATCAGCCGATTGATGGCCTCAATCCAATCAACAAGAAATTTCTGGCACATTACTGATTCACACGTATGACCGTGGCTAGCCTTATGATATCCCTGCCGCTTCCGCCCGCACACAAATAACCGTTATCAGTCCCGACTCCAGTGCTGTGGTTGATCATAGCACTGCACTTCTCCAGAGCGGCACATTTCCAGTCGTCAGTGGAAACCTGTGCAACAATGCTCACACAGGGGCCAGTTGGGTGATCATATTTGGAAACATAGAAGTAGTGCTAAGTTTCCAAATATCAAACCTGTGCAATGTTCCACAGTCTACTGTGTGCCACGTTGCACAGTACATATCACAGCTAATTGCGAGCTCAATCTGCACAGTGGATTCTACAAATGGCAGCACGATTGCTGGGAACAGCGCACAGAAAAATCTAATTTATTCGGTTACCGTAAAAACCCGTAGAAAACACGTAAAAAAAAACGTAGAAATTTGGTTACCGTAAAAAACGCAATATAGGTCGGACCGGAACATAGGTCGACCCCCTCAGCTAACCAATTCTAAAAATTAAAAAAAATATCTTTTCGAATGGCAAAAGTACCGAAAGACACCCTTACCTTGAAACAAATGCGGCTCAACCAGCTGCACAATGGTGACAGTATTTATTTTCATTTAGATGCTGCTCGTATGTACACCAGGCCAATTCTTTAACACTACCACGCGACCATCAACTCGCGTGCTTGTCAGCGCCTTATTAACAGCACTCAGCGGCGAAACAAGCGAGATACGCATATGTGTACACATGTGCTTACTCTCGCTCCTTTCGCCGCTCCGTGACAAGGTGCTGACAAACGCGTGAGGCAATGGCCGCATGATACTGTTAAAGAATTGGCTGGGTGTACAGTACAGAGAAGGGCACGAAGTGCGCAAGCGTTACTTCAAGTCATCAGAGTCGTCCGAACTCGAGTCGGATGACAATTGCTTCTCGCTGCCCACGTCCTATAGAGCATTTAATCCTTTGTGCCGTCTAGCGCACCATCTCTGCGGTGAGAGATTTCCACACCGACAACACCCAGCCACAAACCAAAATAACTTTGTGACAACGGAAACGCAAATTTGCATTGCCACAACATCGCCATACCGCTCTGCTGCTGATGGCGATGATGATGGAGGCTATTGACTTCAGCCGCCCACTGTTGCAAGACTTCCATACTTCTTCCGCCAATGACCGGTATATAAGACGGGGATCGACTTTTCGCCATGGTTTTTTGAAAAAAATGTTTGACCTATATTCCGGTTTTTACGGTAACTCGACTTGCGGCGCGGTCCTGGCAAAACATCAGACGCTTGTTAGCAAGGGGGTATTTAGTTGTGCACCAGTTAACTCGGACAACCTTGGAAAGGGCCAGTGGCTCAGAGGCTCATCATCCCTTGCTGTAACCAGCGGCGAGGCCAGAGGGTCAGAGAAACCGAACAAGAAGCTGCGTCAGGGGCGGAAGAATGTGATGCTGACAGTGACCGAACGAGCAGTGGCTAGGTGGTGCCAGCCATAGTCTGATGCAAGGGTTTTGGCCACCGGAGCATCCAGCGTCTACCAAAAGCTGCAAGGTTGGTTGGTTTGGTTTGTTGGGGTTTAACGTCCCAAAGCGACTGAGGCTATAAGAGACGCCGTAGTGAAGGGCTCCGGAAATTTCGACCACATGGGGTTCTTTAACGTGCACTGACATCGCACAGCACACGGGCCTCTAGAATTTCGCCTTCATCGAAATTCAACCGCCGCAGCCGGGATCGAACCCGCGTCTTTCGGGTCAGCAGCCGAGCACCGTAACCACTGAGCCACGGCGGTGGGGCAAAGCTGCAAGGACGACGAGAAGTTTTGTTTTGTGCTGCCACTGCAGCCACTCTTATGCTGCAGCTGCTTTCTTTGTGTTGTGACAGCATGCACAGCGTGCCAACAGGTGAACGTTGCGTTCTTAGACTCGCCTTGCTTGAGGAGCTCCAGAATGAGCATAAACCGCTGACCCCTTCCTCTGGCATCATAATGGCAATAGGTCATGTTTTTGGTGAAATTTGACTTTTTCAGACTGCCTGGTTTTTTCGGTGTTCTTGCGGCCCGTACAGAGTCCGAAAAATTGGTCGTCAATTGTATAATCAAACGGTGCGAAAAATTCCATTAGCTTAAAAACAAATTCCCTCTGCTGCGAAAGACTGGCTGTACAAATTGCAAATTCCTCTGCTCCCCACATTCTACTTCCAAAAGATATTAGACTATCTGAGCCACAGTCATGCTTTCATTACGTCTGCACCACTTTATGTCATGATACCAGACAGAGCGTCGTGGCCACAGGTCTGCCGCGAACGAATGCAGACTCTGCACGAAGCAAGAACAGTCAGTCTGCACGGGCAACAACGCTCGTGAAGACCGAGAGGTAACCCATGGAATGATGCTGGGGGCCTCCGAGTGCACCCCCCATCCAATCCTTCCTCCTGCATCAGCTGCCCCACCCTGCGGGTGGCATCGCCCAAGCCGTGGCAGACTCTGTAGGTGTCCCGTTTTCAACACGACCATGCGCTCTTTGCAGGACATCTCGAATGAAAACAATCCAATAGCCATGCCTATTCAAGCCAGTCCGTCTGATTCGCTCCCGTCAGCGCCCACCGACTCCTTTAAAATCCAAGACGGTGCCTTTGACAGCGGCAGGAAACAGGTTGGTTGTGGCAGCAATGCCCGCTCGAGTCTATATTAGACCAAAAACATGAACTTTCAGTTGAAAAACCGATCTCCATGGCCTAATTGGCGTCTGTTTTAGTACAAAAAATCTCTCAATTTTGGACTGCAACATTGGTCGAGAAAATGTGCAGGTTCCTATGAGGGGCACGACTGTTCATCAGCGAAGTCCAAAATATTGTGCAAGTCCTAATTATTGCAGTCCGAAAAATCGGCTGGCTACTGTACATTTTACTGCATTAGCAACACTTGCACACAACTTAGCTACAGTGCTTGACCTCAGTTGCAGACAGCTGTGCATCAAAGGTTGCTTGCAGTGACAGTTGAACACTTGTTAGGGCACACATATGAACTCCAACTAGAACTCCAACTAGCAGTGAGAACAACCACCGTGTCGTCGCTCTCACTGCGAGTGAATGGAAAGACAATGGAAAGACCCCTCACCATAAGATCCTGCACAACTTCAGAGTGCTTCTTTTGCTCTGCTTGGAGTTTTGTTCGAGCATTACGCTCATCCGAAGACATGTGGGCCTTCAGCTCTGCAATCTGGGAAAAACATCACATCACCATTTTACTGTCAGGTCTAAAAAAAAAGCGAGACTCTCCAGCAACAATGTCTGCCCACAGTAAAACCTCATTAATTCAAGTCTTTGGGACAGAAAAAAATTGGAACTATTCGGGTTTGCGAATTAACGAAGCATACCAAAGAAATGGAACCCAAGAAAAAATGTTGTTGTGCTAATGTGCTACCTTTATTGGCTTAACTTTGTTATTACTTTACCTTAAGTAACCAATGATGGTAACCTAGAGCTCTAACCTGAGCAGATCACATAAAGAAACGACGGACGGTGGTGTTGCACGCAGTCAACCAGTCACAAGTAGAGGTGTGCAAATAGTGATTTTTTTGGCTAGAAGTGAACAGCAATTTCCTTTGAATAATTGCAAAGTGAATATTTTGAACACTTCTGGCACAAAAAAAAGGTTTAAAGGCATAGTGAGCATTTTAAAAATCCTGTATTTTTCTAGCACATAAAGCTATTACATGACAAAAAAGGAAACTGCATTAAGGCTCTTTCAAACTCACGGAAGCTGTGTAGACTTTCTGCAAAAATGGCCATCAGAATATGGGGCAGTTGCCCCACATGTGGTGTCAATGTATATGTGAGGTGCGAGACTGATTTGTCGGAACTGCGACTGCTGCTCTTAAGGGGGGACACTGGTCTTGAAAAGAAAATTTTATTAATTTAGTCATAGTTATGAAATCTTCAGGGCACATGTATTTTTGTGCGCCGATTCTAGATATGTCATTAAATTTCATGTAAAACAATTTCTTGAGCACTTGTGCACTTTTTATGCAATTATTTTGCGGAGAGTTTTGAAGAAAATTTGCTGCAGGAAACTCGCTGAAATGTATGCCATTGGGTTCTCTTGACACCAAGGAATACAATAAGGGTAAAATTATCATCCTGGCTCTCATAGAACTTGAGTAACGGGTACTGAAGCTGTCACTTCAGAAACAGGAATACACACTTTCCTTCTCATTTCTGAAGCGACAACTTCAAAACCCTATAACTTGAGTTTTATGATAGGCAGGAAGACAATTTCACCCTTATTGCATTTCTTGGTGTCAAGAGAACCCAATGGCATACATTTCAGCAAGTTTCCTGCAGCAAATTTTCCTCAAAACTCTCCGCAAAATACTGGCATAAAAAGTGCATAAGTGCTCAAGGAATTGTTTTATATGAAATTAAATGACATAATTTAGAATCAGCACACAAAAATACATATTCCCTGAAGATTTCGTAACTGTGACTTCATTAATAAAAATTTTTTTTTCAAGACCAGGGTCCCCCCTTAATTGCCACTCCGTCGTTGCTTTTCAGCAGTGACACCTGCTGTGCGTACACACCATGCACCTAAATCCCTTCAGCGTTCGTGAAGTAGCGACACCTCCATTCCTCTCTCCGCAAGCATCCCACCTGCATCAAAACTGGCATTCAACGCACGCATGGGGAGGTGGAAATATGGAGGGGTGAGCGCAAGGTGGCATTCCTCAAAGGTTGGCATTGCTTTGCGCAGTTTTTTTATTTATTTATTTATTTATTTAAATACCCTAAAGGCCCAAGTGGGCATTACATAGGTGGGGAGGGCATGACAACAACACAATAGAGATTATTGGCACACAGTAGTTAACAAATACAAAGAATAACTATATACAAATTGCAAGTACACATCACTGCAGTCGCTGAAAGATACATAGGTTGAGCGTATACGATACAGAAAATATCACGGTGAATTTTGTAGGCCAAGGTGCGATGAAAGTTTTGCTTGGAAATGTGATAACTCAGTTTCAGAAACTATGTCAGCCGGTAACGAGTTCCACTCTGCCATAGATAATAGTAAGGGTGATGTTTGATATTTCAGTGTTCGTGCAAAGATGGGTTGCACTTTGTGGGAATGATCAGACCGGAATGAAACATGATGGGCAGGGGCGATGCGATCAGCTGTGAACAGGGAGCCATCGTAGTACAAGGAATGAAAAAACGATAAACGAGAGAACTTGCATCGAGTGATAAGGTCAGGAATACTGATAGTTTGCTTCAATAATGACACACTTTCATACGGTGAGTATGAAGAAAGGATGAACCTGACAGCTTTATTTTGCACAGACTCAAGACGGTTAATTAATGAAACGCTGCTTGGACTCCATATTAAAGATGCGTATTCTAAAGCTGACCTTATGAGTGTAGTATACGCGCGAAGCTTTGTCTCGGGGTTGGCAAGATATAGACGACGTTTGATGAGTCCCAGTTTCTTAAATGCTTTGTTTGTGATGTGATTTATGTGGGTGTTCCAGCTTAAATCAGCACTGAGATAGTTGGAGGGGTTCATGCATGCCCAGTGCCACCCTGCATCAGACAGGGACAGCAATCTCCACATGTCACGTGATAGGCGTTGTCTCAAGATTCACGTGGAGAAGAGCATCTGCAGTGAGCTCAAAGTCGTCCTGTGAGAGCCAAGGGAATCTATGCATACCACCGCGCCAGAAACGGCAGATGCACACCATGGATAAAACGGGCACAGACACTTGGCAGGCGCAGATGTGTGTGCCAAGCTTGTACAGGGTCATCCACTCTTAGCTAGACTGTCGCTCCTTGCTGCCGGCGATCCCACTCTGTATTGCGGTGAAGGGGGGACACGAGGGTCTTAAAAATGACCTTTTTATTTATGGCTCGAATCTCATGAAAGTTTGCACACAGATGTGTTTTTTCTCTTCTGATTCCAAAAATGTATTCATAATTGAGCTGGTGGTCTTAGATCAAACGTTATCTTAAATTCTAGAGTGTAATTAGGTAATTTCTTACGCAGCTTTAATGAACTTTCTCATTGCAATTTGTTGCTTTTAATTATATGAATTGATAGCCAGCGAATTCCCATACCCGATGACATTCTTACTTTTTTTGTTTAGGCCACGTATAAATAGCAATTTACAATTAGCTTAACGAGCTGCAGTGTCAAATACTGTGACTTTTACTCTCGACGTAATATATCGCGATGACATACCTTTAGAGAAAAACGAAGAATGTCATCGGGTATGGGAACTCTCTGGCTATCAATTCATGTTATTAAAAGCAACAAAATGCATTAAGAAAGTTCATTAAAGCTGCGTAAGAAATTACCTATTTGCATTCTAGACTTTCTAAGATTTAAGACCACCAGCTCAATTATGATTACATACTTGGAATCAGAAGAGAAAAATGCATCTGTGTGCAAAATTTCATGAGATTCCAGCCATAAATAAAAAAGTTAGTTTTAAGACCCTCGTCCCCCCTGAATTGGACTTCAATTTTGTACTGTGCCCGCATAACGCCAATTGGAGATATGTTTGACTAAACAAAAGGCTGCTGAGTAGCCTACCAGCTGCTTTTATCCTGTTGCAGCAACAGTAGTAAAGTATTCTGCTTGCCCGGTCAAGTTGAAACCTACAAATAAAAACGCTGCGCAGAAAATCTGCACCACGTAATAGTCTAAGCTTTATATGCTACTGCAGCACTAGGATCCGAAAATATTGTAAATGTTTGGTTGGCGTCTTGCTAACTATACTTCATGATTATGTGTGCTTGGACCAAATTCAGCATTTTACATGACGACACACTTCAACAGCAATATAATTAGGATAGCTCCAGATGGCAGGTGTTTGGCTACAGCCCCATTTCCATTGAAACCAAAATCTGTAGAAGGAAAGATCTCAGTAGAAGATTTCAGTCATTTTCCTATAGTATGGGAACTTATTCAGATATACTAAAATAGGACGAACAAACACATATGCACACCTAATTTCACTGCGATATCTTTAATAACAAAATGTTCATTTTAAGACCTGCATCCCCCCTTAACAGAGTTTGAATAATCGAGGTTATACCGCACTAAGTTTCAATGCCGAGTGCAATGCCTGCAAGGCCCAAGAGTGCAAGGCGAAAAGAAAGAACTACAAGAATGAACTGGTTGTAGCGGGTTGGGGAACAATGCATGGGGATGCAAAGAAACCGAGCTGCGTGGCCCAAGACATTACCCACAGCAGCTGCACCAGCCACCACTTAAGAGGGCATGAGGGGATCGAAGGAAGCTTTTCTATTCTTAAACTTAGAGTGATGAAATTTGGCAGACTGGCTTAAAACAGCATCAAACAATCAGATATAAAGTTTCACAATGACAGCTTTAGTAGTTTCCCTTTTATCATTGTTTACATGTTGTCCCCATGTTGCTTTCTTGTGGAAAGCCTAGCATGACAAAAAAACAGGCTACAGGTCTGTAAATGCTTTTAATATTTACTAAGAAGTGTGGCATAAATCAAGACTCTCTTAATTTTTTAAAAAAATTTCTCTGCTCTTTTTCATAAAGGACACAATATGCATGTTCTTTTATGTTTAGAATGTATCGTGCTCTAATCACCATGTAATAAAAACATCCGAGCCTAAATGGTAAATCTGAGATTGTCTTGACGCAGACCACATTTCAGTGATCACAACAAAACAAACGGGGTAAAAATCAATGCACCCATTGCTGTGCTAGGCTTTCCACAAGCAAGGTATTAAGCTCAAAACAACCTTTCGAGAAAACAAGCCTGAAAGTTCCAAGCTAGCACACACTGTCTATGCGTAGATGCCGACAAATATATTTATTTGGAGCACTTAAAGTTTATTTTTGGGTGAAATATTTCAGTACAACATATAAGCAGTGTTGGAGATGCCAAAAGGTGTACTTTTCAAAAATCGACTTTTTTCCCGATTTTTGCGATCTGATCCCCACATCTGGTCTTGAAAAGCAAATTTTATTAATCTAGATATAGTAATGAAATTTTCAGGCCACTTGTATTTTTGTGTGCTGATTTTAGATATGTCATTTAATTTTGTGTAAAACAATTCCTTGAGCACTTGTGCAATTTTATGCAAGTATTTTGGGAAAAGATTTGCAGAAAATTTGCTGCAGGAAACTTGCTGAAATGCATGCCATTGGGTTCTCTTGACAGTGAGGAATGCAATAAGGGTAAAATTATCATCCTGGCTCTCATAGAACTTGAGTAATAGGGTACTGAAGCTGCCACTGCAGAAACAGGAATACACACTTTTCTTCATTTCTGAAGCGACAACTTCAAAACTCTATACCTCAAGTTCTATGATAGCCAGGATGATAATTTTACTCTTATTGCATTCCTTGGTGTCAAGAGAACCCAATGGCATGCATTTCAGCGAGTTTCCTGCAGCAAATTTTCTGCAAAACCTTTCCCAAAATACTTGCATAAAAATTGCACAAGTGCTCAAGGAATTGTTTCACATGAAATTAAATGACATATCTAGAATCAGCGCACAAAAATACATGTGGCCTGAAAATTTTATAACTGTGACTTCATTAATAAAAATTTTTTTTTCAAGACCAGGGTCCCCCCTTAGGAGAATTTCTCAGTGCGACCAATAGCATGAGCCAGTTGGGTTTGCTCGGAAGCTCCCCTTCAGTTCTGCGGTTGGCAACTACGCAGCCTGTCGCACCTGCTTGTCCTTGGCGAGCAGCTGCTGGTCCTTCAGGGTCAGCTGCTTCTGCAGAGAAGAGACCTGCTCTCGCAGCTGGGTCAGCACCACCACGTGGTCGCTGCTGGTCGGGTCCAAGAGGCCACTGGCCTCTGGGGTGCTCCTCAGGGGAGTGCTCCCATTGGCCAGCTTTGCTGCAGGGTCCAGCCGCGGCCTTTTACTGCTTCCGTGCTCACCGCCAACCCTGGGCGCAAGGGAATGCAATGCCCGACTCCACAGCATATACAGCAAAACCTCACTGATACATTCCTGGTTCGTACGATTCCCCGGTTCGGATGCTCAAAAATCGTTGACATTAAAAATGTCCCACAGAGTTACACTACATTTCTCCCAGTTAATATGTTCCCAGAAAACACGATTTCCCGGCTACTACGTTAAAAATTTTGACAAATTGCGGTCGTATAATACGTTTATTGGTGAACCGCACATGTGTAAACATGCAAGTGGGCCGAACGTGAGAGCACACGACATGAAAACCTAAAATGTAGCAGCAGTCGCCCGCTGTGGTGGCTTCTCTGCAGTGCCTCGACGCAAGGTGGCGAAGCATCACCACCTCCATTACTAACAACATTAACAAAAATAAAAACGGGCCGCCAGCATTAGAGACTGCAGGTTTTGCGGGGATGCGACATGAAGAACACTGAGGTTTCTTCACGGTACATGAGGGTAAGGGGGCGAAGCATCTAGCTTACGATCGGCCTGGGTCTAGGGAACGCAGCTTAAATGCAGAAACGCGACTATCAGCCACTGCGGTCGCTTCCCCGCACAACTTCCGTGCTTTGGGACAAAGCATCCGAAAGTGATGAAGAGAATTTGGTTATTTTCGTCATTGCCGTCAACGGACCAGAAGTATTACGAGGCTCCTCCAGGAGGCCAACCAGGAGGCCTACTACGCTGCAAAGCCTTTGTGCTCTACAGCTTTAGATGGCGCCTAACAGAATGAGTGAAGACTCGGCTGGCACTGCTGAACGGACTTCGCCGTAATTCCTGGTGGCATGACAAGCGTGCTGCAGCCGCTTGATGTTTGCATTAACCAGCCATTCAGCATGGAATTTCGGCGGTGCTACACCGAGTGGATGGCTGCAGGCAACCACGGAACAACTCCAGTGGCTGAAGCGAGCGTCCCTCCAGCAAGTGCGCATTAGGATTCTGCACGCATGGCGTTCGTTGTCAGCGGACGCCATCTCAAGGAGTTTTAGAGTCACAGGGCTGTCAAATGCCACAGACGGCACAGAGGACGACCAGCTTTGAACGCATGCCAATGAGCTCGTCCAACAGCGGTGAGAGAGCCGATGAACTCAGCTCGTCTGACGGTGATTAGCGCGGAAGCAGCGATGAATGGTGAAATAAAATGTTCATATTTGTCGCCAGCTTTTTAATAATCTGATACAGCAGTCGCAGTGGCACCAAAGTGTGTTAATGCGCAGCTACAAAACTGATTCACGTTCAACTCGGACAAGAGAAAATTTGATGAAAAAAAGTGCAGCTTATACACGAGCATATACAGTATTTCATCAAGCAGAATAAAGCATGTAACTTCGCTGCGCACTCGACAAAGTTCCAGACAACAGAAAGATAGCATTTGCATGTCGTATTCGAAGTAACAGTATGACTTCAGTGCCCAGTGACATTCCGTGTTTTCCGCACTGAGGTGCCTTGACGAAAACAGGAAATGCATCATTAGGTTCGTCGTGTGAAAAAGCTGCTTTGAGTCATGCATCCCGTCGTCCTACTTCTTGCACTTAGGCCTACATCCCACGTCGCTGCTGGCCACAGCGCCACCTTGTCTATATGGCTAAAAAGGAAAGCTTATATCCAACTTTCTCGGAAGCTTCGTAGTTGAAGAAAAATTCACCCTGGTCCAGGGTTCCAACCTGGGACCAGGGCCACACTGGAGCCCTCTTATAACTGAGCTAACTGAGATGGCTAGCAGATGGTAGAGCATGAGTGAATTGATCGAGTCAAACTGGAAATGGTGTTGGTACAATGTCTTGTGGATACCCTCTGGGTAGGATAGATGTGCAATAAGGGAGTAATTACTCATCCCCAGTGCTGTGAAACTGCGCGATGAAGGAACGTCGGGCACGCTTGAGGACGACCTTCGATCTCTTGTTCTCAATTTCTACACCACAACACTGTCATGTGGTGAAGCCAGCTTAGATAGTTAAAGCCTAGAAGCGGCTCTTGCGTGGCGTTCTTCGCTCGCTTTCCGGTTGAAGAAAATACACTGCACCTTAATTTTAATCAGCAATTACTCTTTGTACAGAGTAGTGGTAAACATCTTTAACGCAAAGCCAGTTATGCCTAGAAACGCCTAGCAAGTGGTGCATTGCCAGCAAGTTGGTGGGCGGCGCGACGCATCAAGAAGCACACCACTAGCAAGGGTGCAATGTAAGTTTGTCTACTGCCATTTTTTATATATTGAATTACCGATATATCAAACTATTTCACGATCCCCTTTGTGTTCTGATATATCCGGTTCAACTGTAATTGCTCGTTAAAATTCACGCACAGTTCACTGCTGCAATGCCTTCAGCAGCACAGCCCACCAGCCGACAACTGGCGTTAGGCTTTGGTTGCATTGTCTTCATCACATGACTGCGATGTGCCACGGAAAGTTATCAAGAATGCACGCCACCCTCAGGCACACCCCATGTCACACCGTTGCAAAGCACTAACACCGTAGCAGGTGACCAAGGCCGTGCACCCAACCCGTCTCCATGTGCAGTTCGATATATCCAACGACTGGCGAAATATACTGTAGGGACTTTCCTATATTCTTACAGAGGATTTCAATCAGTAAGTTCGAGACAGCCAATACATCCAAGTTCCTTTAAAACAGCGCAAAAGACAGGGACACAGATAGAAAAGACACACACAGTGCTTAGCCTCGGCCCAAAGTTTGCTGTTCAGCCGAAGAAGACCGCACCTGAGCTCCTGTCGCTGGTGAGACAGGTTTCCAGCAAGGTTCCAGAAGAAGACAGATCAAGGTCAGCGCTGTGTGTGTCTTTTCTATCTGTGTCCCTGTCTTTTGCGCTGTTTTAAAGAAACATGGTTTACCAACTAGCCTGCACGTCTACCCTTGTAATATCCAGGTTTGATATATCCGTGCTCAACTGTATTAGAAATTAGTAAACCACCTCCCTAGTTAACATGGTTCACTTGTTTTCTGATGTACGTCAACACCAATATCCCTAATCCGCAAACCCTATGTTTGACATCAAAAATCCTATTTTTAAAGCAGCAGGCTTCGCTAGGGCACCTAGCATGTATTTCCAATACAATATACCCCTTTCTACTGCAGTTGAAGTTCCTGTGAAACGACATGCACATAAAGAACCCCAAGTGATCGAAATTTCTGCAGCCCCTCACTGCGGCGTCCCTCATAGCCTGAGTCACTTTGGGGACGTTAAACCCCATAAACTAAACCAAACCAAACCTTTTCAGAAACTGTGATTAAGCAACTTAGCTTTATGCTTACTTTAAAGCATCTCTAATTAGCATGCCTGTAATTTCAATTCCAGACAGACACAGGCTCAGTGAGCACCACTGCCGTCTTGCAGACAGACCCACGGCTTATTAGCCACAAGAAGCCTGGTGCCAATGAAGAAGCATGCTTGACAGACCCTTCCATCACAGCACTCATGGCTTTTGAAGCTTGCCCTCTTTGCCTTATTACTGGGAGCTGCAGGCATCAGGTGCTTCGCACAGAGCCCACCCAGCTGCCCTTTTCTCACTCTCTCTCCTGACAATAATAACACCAGTAGTGAAACGAAAGAACCAAGGCCACACACAAGGGTGAGAGCATATGACAGTACACCAAACGAGGCTCTGTGTGAGCGCCCCCACTCACTTGTGGTTGGAAAGCGAGGTAGAAGAGTGTGAGTGCTTGCGATGGTGGTGGTGGTTCTGGCTGGAAGAGGAGGTGGCACTGGTGGGCCCCCCGCCAGAACCCGACGACGACCGGTGGTGGTGATGGTGGCCGTGGTGGTGGTGGTGGTGGCTGTGGTGTGGTGCCGAGGTGGCCTTGCCCAGGGCAGAGTGGCGCATCGGGTCGTTCTGCTTGGCCTTGGCCAGGGCCCTCTTGTACGACAGCGTGCACAGCCAGCACAGCAGCTTGCCATCAACCTGCAGGTGTTCCACCCAGGCAACGGGATTATTACTGCAGCAACTGAGGCGCCAAGACCACATCAAGAGCCACAGATCTCATCCAAGCTACCCAGTTTTGTTTTTTAAGTCATTCGATTATGCTGAAGTCAATAAATAAGGAAGGACCTGAATCATGGGCACTACATGACCAGTGCAGTGAAGCACAAGAAACAAGAAAGAAACGGCCGTCATTCCATGTGCTTAAGTGGCAATAAACTGTGAAGTAGTAACTGACGGCAGAAAAATAACAGAGATCATGTCTCCGTCTGGCAAAGGACATTTCTGCAGTCATAACATGTACCGCACCTCATCTTTACGCAAATGCAAGCTCAGGGTACAGGGCAGCCATAAGTTGTTTTGGCACTAGTGTGCAAACACGTCACATATGCCTAGAAAAAAAAAATGGAGGGGACACTTAGGCTCTGCCTTAAGGGTATGATGCAATAGCGGAATAGGCTAATGCCCATATATGCGGAACGTCATTCTCTACTTTGCATCCACAGAACCTTGAGAGTCCTTATATCCCTCCTGGTGCCGTGGTGCTGCAGTTAAGCGATGCCCCACTGCCATGCGATGGCAGGTGCTCCCAGCAGTGGGCCTTGTATGGCCCAGGTTGCTCTCCCCGAGCGACCAATCATTAATTTATCAGCCACCTGCTAGAGCGGGCAGTTTGCTCACTATCTGGTGGGAAGCTGCGACTACGCCGCAAGGTCACGCGACCTAGGTGGCCCATTTACTCCTAGGTTGCTCTGGCGACCACCTGCCACAGCCACGCCAGTGATTCTTTGGATTTTCTAGGCAACAGGGCCTGTAACGTTACCACGTTAACCATTTCCATAGGCAGCCAACAGGGTCAGCTTAAAGGGACCATGCAAAGAATTAAAAGCCGCTTGTAAATGTTAGAAGTGATGCTCAGAAGCATTGACACCAAGTATGAGTCTTCGGAAATGAGCCGGCAATGTATTATGAATTTTTAAAAATCGTGTTTTTTAAAATTCGCGGGCCATTTGGTGTCTTCGTAGGGAGCCATTTTGGAACCAAAATCGGGAAAACAGACGTCACTAGTCCCATGACGTCGCAGGCCACCACACGCTGTCATTCGCTCGAGCCGCGGTAGCTACGTCACGGGCACAATTCCGGTAGCGGTGAAAATCGTCTGCTCGAGCCGCCGCGCGAGCCCCTCGGGCAAGCGCGAGCCAGCTAGGCATTGCCTTCGCGCGTATGGTTTCAATTTACCTCTGCCGCCTCTTTCTGCCACGAGTTCGGGAGCCAAGAAAGCGCCGAGACTGGAGAGACGGTGCCGACACACGCTGCTCCTCGGGAGTGCGACAACCGGAAGTCGTAAACTGAACGTCAGCGAATTACGTATTCATGGGCGGAGCCCAGTCCCGGAGCTGTTTTCTTTATTTTTTATGGTGCTCCGCGCGTACGAGTTGAGGGGGGAGAGGAGGAGCGTGATTTTTAATCGTCTATAACTTCGTTGTTATTGATGCTAGCTCAAAAATTCTTGTGCTGGGGTGACGAGTGATGGATTGCCTATCTTTACGTAATCTCAATAAATTTATTTCATAGTCCCTTTAAACAACTGACCTATTGCAACAAAGGCTGCTGCAACTAAGTACTTGCACCCACTTCCAGAGAAAATGCCTTTTGGAAAGTATTGTACACTTAGAGGAACACTAATCCTGCATTTAATGTGGAGTTGCCACACGTAAACACAGACCACGGGTGTGATGTGCTCGGTGGAATGTACCAGCGGACTGCACTTCCTGACTGCACGAAAGTAGAACTGAAAGTAATACCTAATGGCGTTGGGAAGACAGCCCCAGAACACTTGGTACGCAAAGCTCAGCCAAACTTCAAGCAAAACCAACAAGCACTACACACACATTAGCTGTCTCATACCTTTCGGCGACTGTCATCTTTGCGGTCAAAAGCGCAGCGCTGCTTGCACTGCTCGCAGTTCACAGGTGGACCATATCTCTTTTCAGAGTTGGTACAGCGCTGGCACTTGTTGCCAATAAAGGCAGCGATGATGTTGCAGTACTCGCAGGCAGTGGGCTAATGTTGAGGAGAAGAAGAAGTAGAGGAACACATGACCACACGGCAGAGAGCACACCACGGAAGCGAATACCCTTTCCTGCGCTTCAGAGCTACTCACCTTTCCGTATGCCTTGACATTTTGCTCACACTTTTTGCAGATGGTGGATGTGCTGCCCTTGCTGCATCAAAGATAGGAAGGAGAGTTCTGAGGACTAGGGCAACACAATGAAAAACAAGCTGCAAGATACACGGTTGCTGTTCTGTCACCTACAAGCAAAGAAATCGTGTCACTTTGTGTCAGCCTGCAAACCTTAGCAGCCTCCCCAAATACACCGCATAAACCCGTGTAAGGGCTGCACCAGAGTATGGGCCGCACCCTATTTTCCCAAAGGAAATATTTTTTTAAAAATACCCGTGCAAGTGCCGCAACTTAACTTTCCACGACCTCAGTGGGAATAGCCTTCAAAATGCACGCGCCGTGGCCTCCACAATCGGCTCTGGCTGCGAGCAACGGTGCGCTTGATCACGGAGCCCTCATACGCGCACACGAGTTTCCAGGTGCTGCCCACGGATGGCACTCAAGGCCGCAGCTCATCATCATCATCGTCACCTTTCTTCTCTGCCACGAGCTCCCGCTATCTGTATCAGCATTAGTATCACCAGCTCCAGGTGCATGTCCAGCTGCCAAAGGCACGGTTTGGTTTGGTTTACGGTTTATGGGGGTTTAACGTCCCAAAGCGACTCAGGCTATGAGAGACGTCGTAGTGAAGGACTCCGGAAATTTCGACCACCTGGGGTTCTTCAACATGAACCGACATCGCACAGTACATGGGCCTCTACAATGTCACCTTCATCAAAATTCGACCACCGTGGCCAGGATCGAACCCGCGTCTTTCGGGTCAGCAGCTGAGCGCCATAACCACCGAGCCACCATGTCAGCCCACAAGAAAGGCACGGGAGTTGTGGAAGCATGTTCACCATAGTTGTGGCTTTTGCGTGCTGCCACCGAGCTCAACAGTTTTAGCACGACGGGCAAGCACCTTAATAGCTACACGGCTAGGGGTTACTTCTCAAACACGGCAAGCGTGCGGTGGGCAAGAAATTCGATGTGGTCGAGAAGTGCGTCTGACGATAGTGCAACCAAAAGGATATACTGAAGAACACAAGCTGCAAAAAGCGCGCTTTCCGAGGCAAGCCGTGCGAGTTTCCCGAAATAGAAAAAGAGCTGGTCTGCTATGTGACGGAAGTGCGGAATAACGGCTATGCGTTGACAGTGGACAAGCTGTGCGACTTCTTGTAGGATGAGCGTGCACCAAGCACGGCACCAGCTTGGAGTTGGAATGCTCTGTGAGTCACGATTGAACGTAGAATAAATGCTGCTCACTCCCTGATTGGTGCGTTCTCAACTTTTTGTTTCCCCCACACATCGCGTGTATAGGCCGCACCCCGAAAAATGACCCTCGAATCTAGGGGAAAAAAAAAAAAGGTGGCCCTTACACGCTATATGGTATATGCAAGCTCTAGAATTCAGCAGAAATTGGTGTCTACAACAAAATTATACTCCAACACAAAAATCCAAATTTAACAAGCCTGCAATTTTGATACCATTGTATAACCCAAGGACACTTTCTTCATAGTTCGTAGTTCATTGCTCATTTATTCATCACACCATTTCATAGAGCAAAGTAATGCAGCTGTTAATACTTCCGGCGAACCACTCACTCTGCCATATTCCCAACAGTTTGCATTCTGAGTACCTCATTCCTCGCTCATGCACACCGTTGACTCCGTATGCCCACAGAGACAAAAGTAGATCAGAAATGAAAAAATCAAAACGCTCACTTTTCTTGCTGAAACTCTGTGCGGCAGTAGGTGCACTTGACAATGGGGAAGGCACCTCGGCAGTCCTGCAGAAAAATTTACCCATGAAATCACAGCCACACAAAGCAGCAAAAACTGATGTGGAGGCACAGCTCAGACTGAGAACAGTGGGCCAGGGCTGAAGCAGGAAAACTGCTCTTGGTTTTATGTTTTAACCACACTGTAACAGGCATACTGCCATGGCCTTCCAGTACAATTGGAAAGTTGCATCTCTGTTCCAATTCCCTGCTATTGAATGCAGCTGCATGCAAACAGGCTGCCTGGTGAATAAATATATGCATATTTTGCGAGTGTGTTTAGAACATCAGCTATCAGATTTCCGGTCACAAGAACAGGCTTGCCAGGCGAGTGCAAGTATCACCAGGCCAGCTTGATAACTGAACTTTCCTATGTTACAATAATATGCCAGATTCCATTAATTGTATTCCATTACAATTTACACAGGAAGTTGCAGACCTGACTGGTTTTCAACAGGTGTCAAGGAAAAAGCAGTTAAGGTGTCAAGGACAGCAACTACACATCCACTGAACTGTGTCCAGTGAATGGGTGTATGTGGGAAAAAAAGGACAAGACACGCACAGACCTGAGAAGTTCCCAAAATGAGCAGTGCCTCCACAAACTTCAGCTCACAATGACAGTGATGCATAAGCCCTTTTTTTATAATTTTTGTAAGATGCGCACTGGACTGCTTTGTGTGTTGTTTTTCACCTCTTATCAAATACTTGAGATATATATAACCCAAGATCATAACAAAGATAACTTTTTATTAGGCCAGTTAATTAACATATCTACCATAGACATACACCTGAGTGCTGTAAAAAACAAGCAGCATTTGGAAAAAATCTTATTGAAAACTTCACTTGGACCACTCTCTAAACTGACCAGGACAGCTACCAGTTAATAACACAGGGCCATATCAATCAACAATTCCAAGCAGGAACAATGTGTACAATGCACTCAAGATAAATCCCAAGGCAGAGTTGATTAACCAAGGAGGTAATTGCCATCATCATCAATCTGAAAACAGCCTCATCCTATCAGCCACATGGTTGTCATTACAGTGGTATGGCCATGCTCAGGTTTATGGCAATGGTAGTAACACCCCTGTTCAAAAGCTACTCTAGCATTCCCATAAACACACTGGGCCATGCTTACCACAACTGCTTAATAAAATAAGATGGCCAAACTTGCTTTGAATGACGCCATACTGTTCCTCGCCGATAAAATGATAAATTTGCTCAGTTATTAATAGTGATTCCCAGATGCTTTCGTATACTTCACAGACAAGGGTGCTGAAAAAGCCTGCTCTGCTCGCTAGATGGCATGAGGGATGTAGAGCTGCATGAAAAAAAAAGGTACACTTTGTTCCTGCATAGCATTGTGCATGCTCACAGCTGGTGACTGGGTTCCTTGTTAGTCATATTAGTGCTAGTGAAGGTGCACCCAGAAAGCTGCACAACCTGAAAGCGACACCAGAAGAGTGCAGCTCATTGGTGAACCCTGCTAAGAAGAGATTCAAAACAACACACAACCATGATCCAGCAGCCCCACAGTAATAATAAGGCCAATGTAGAATTCGGGCATTTTCTTACCTTTGCTGAGAGGCAGTGAGCTCTCTCGAGTGGAGGCACTCTTCATGGTGGACTCAACAGACTGTGAGAAGAAGAAGACACAAAGGCACGACACCACAGAAAGCATGAGACTCTGTGCCCTGCTCTAAGGCACAAACTTCTCAGCTGCAAGCTGCACACACAATGGCCATCACATGGATGAAATGCCGGCAAAATGCTTCCTCTCAGCCCACACACCTTACCACACCACATGACTTTTTACTCTAACATCAGTAGCATTCACGGTTTTCAGACACTAACAGGGCCAACACTAGAATAACCCAGATTTGTTTCCCACCAAATACATTCACTACAAACACTTAAGTTTTCGTAGCATGACCAGTTCCAAGGGCATTGCAGCCTCTGAACACAAGGTGTTTTGCTTTGCAGCAAATAATCTGTGCAATGTGCATACTACACAAATTGTGTGTGCACTGTACACCACACATTTACAGAACTTGCTACACTATCGTGCAATGTGCATACTACACAAATTGTGTGTGCACTGTACACCACACATTTACAGAACTTGCTACACTATCTGCACAGCATGCATCGTGTTTTGAGTCACTGGGTTTGAAAATGCAGTGAAAATGCAAGCTGAGAGAGTTCATGAAAATATTGAACGCTGCAACATCAGCAACCCTGAACAAGCACTGGCAACCACAGCTGGCACAATACCATTCTGTAGCAGGTCCCAGCAAAACCGAGGGTGAAAAGAAATACAACTGGAATGGAGTCATTATCATACTGACTGAGAATGTGAAACTCCAACAGTGCCGCCAAATGCAACACAACCTTTACGCATGGACTCCAGTAATCACTAACCTTATTGAGAGACGTGAAATGTTCCACTGATTAGAAATAAGCCAAATATGTCAGCAAAGTGCAGTGCAACGAATCATGGAATACATAACATGCCAGCAACTTTTGCATTATCGTGAAGTGTGCCTACAGGTTTCGTAGCGCTCCAGGAACCTTCTAGTGCAGTCTGGATGTTTTAGGTTTAGGTTTAGGTTTAGGGGGTTTAACGTTCCAAAGCGACTAAGGCTATGAGAGACGCCGTAGTGGAGGGCTCCGGAAATTTCGACCACAACTGTGTACAATTGACTGTGTAAAAACTGAAATTTGTTGGGATATTTCTCAAACGTGACCACCCCTTTTGTCCCCAATTTCACAACCCTTCCATGGAAACATGGAAGCATAGTTGCTTTCACATGTACTGGGTGCTACAGGTACATAATTCATCCACACAAGGAGTGAAACCACCTCTTTCAATGACACAAAGGAAGAGACAAGAGACATGCACTGAAGGCAACTGTAGCGAGCTATTGTCCAAAGGCACAATACACTTGTCACATGGCAACAAGAACAAGACATTACGTGCCCAATGCCCCAAGTTTTAACATCATTCATGGAGAGCCGCATGATAGCATTCAAACTGCCATTTGTAATTTAATGAAGACAAAAGTTCACAAATTAAATGTATGCCACTGTCTTTAATAGGGCAAATGAGAACACTTTCCAAATAATTTGGGCAAGAGCTCTGTCAAACACTCTCGATATTCTTGCAGCGACAAGCAACATTTTCACCAATACTTGAAAGGTGAATAGGTTTTCATGCCCCAAATGAACGCTTTGGTCTGCAAGGCATGCCATAGTAAAGGGATATCTGAGTAGCAAGCCAACTTGGGAAAAGTTAACAGCAACCTTTCCAACTCAAAGCAATGAGAATATGAGAATGTCATTTTAAGCAATAAAATTTTAGTACTGGATTTTGATAGTACTGAATGAATTTAAAGATCATGTGAAATGTTCCATCATTTCCTGGCATCACCACAGCATGTTATGACACTGATGCTGCAGGCTTCAAACAAGGCACATTATAAGGTAGCAGCATTAAGCAATTAATACATTCACTTCCTGCTTGCATGTAGCACATGCATTCCAAAGCTGGGCACAAATGCAGTTGACGAGTAGTACAATTAGGCATGCAAGGTCGTATCATGTGGTGTGCTCGCTTGTTCATACGAGCTTCACTCGCCCCACAAAACAGAGCAAACATTGAGGCCTGCGGCACAAACTCCTTCAGATCTCATTTAATCACGGGGTAAAGAGGACAACATCAAGTGCTCAGCC
The DNA here is from genome assembly GCF_055824585.1 of Amblyomma mixtum. NCBI lineage: Eukaryota > Metazoa > Arthropoda > Arachnida > Ixodida > Ixodidae > Amblyomma > Amblyomma mixtum. The sequence goes on from NC_143013.1 coordinate 46,564,516, forward strand.
ACAGGGGCAAATGCATTGGCCGCTCAGAGAGACCAGTGCGAGTGGCTGAAGTCTGTTATCTTCATGAATAGCACAGGTGAAGCTTGGCACAAACAGTGGTGTCCAGGTAACACACCAAACTGTTACGGAAGGTGCACAACCAACCCACTCCGGAGTCTCCTGTAAACCACAAATGAGCACACATACACCACACACACTTCCACGATGGCAGCTGGTGGTCACTGAAACGCCATGCTGGTCCTCTTCTCACAGTCAAGGCACGGGGGTTTCCATTTCGGACAATATCCAATTCCAATGGACAATATTCACTTCTGCAAGCATGGCGAATCAAAGAGCATCCCATGGCACACACTTTTTGCAAGCATCCATCGTGGTCTCCTCTTCTTCGCACCTCATCAACGCAGAACTGAACTGGACGGCAGGTTCCTTGCGATGTTCGCAAGCCTCATGTGGCTGCTGTGGCTGCTGTTATGCGATACGCCCCAGTGCCGTGTCAAGCAATCCCCCTCTTCCCCTCGTTCAGCCACCACATTAGCTTCTCCATCTCCCCTGCCTCCGTGATGAGCAAGCCGCCAGAGCCTTGGCAAGCTGCGTCACCGCTTTCTTCTTTCACTCTGACCTTCCTGCCTGCCCCCACGGTAAAGTTCTATGAGTTTCCTTTCCTCCTCGTTAAGCCAGCTACAGCTAAACTGGCTTTGTCTATCCTCCTCAGTGGCACTCCGCTCAGATGGTGCCATAGCAATCGGCGGCACTCGTTCTTCGCTTTCACTCTTTCCCATCGACGGGAGTGAACGCATTACTCATAACACATTAGGCTACCTACTGAATGGCCTGCAGAAAGCTATTTACAGCTTTCGCTGCAAACAATGTGTGAACAAAGATTGGGCATGTCTCCTCCTTCAATGTCGTTCTACATGCAAGCGGCCACACAAAGGCCTCTGCGAATGACAATACTGATGATGCAAACAGCTCCACCTGAGGCAACTGTGAGCATGATAATCAGTTTTCATTTCACACTAAGCTTGAACTAGGCTGTCTAAAGAGATTTAATGACACCGAACAAAGAAGGTGCAATTATATCGCAGTTTTATGCCACACGTGACCTGTACAGAACTTCACCATCACAACTATCATTCAGCTGCTAAAACCAAAAAAACACGAGAATGTCACGTGGTGCACAGTCTTATGCACCATTACAAAGAAAACAAGCCACCAAAATTTGGTGTCCATACTGCTTTAAAGGCCAGTAATCAGTGTTGTTCCATTCGCGGAATTTTTCCATCTTCAGGGAACTCTAGTAAAATCTCACAAATAAAGAATTTCTCGTAGTTCTTCAGGAAATTTCAGGAACTGAAATTGTCTCACTTCTTTCAAATTGACGGTGTTTTCAAATTTCTGCAGGGTAAAAGGGTAACGCAGCAATTTCATTACCACTGCATTACACCCATATTCATATAAAAGTAGCCGCCGCGGTGGCTCAGTAGCTATGGTGCTCGGCTGCTGACCCAAAAGACGCGGGTTCGATCCCGGCCGCGGCGGCTAGAATTTCTTTGGAGGAGAAATTCTAGAGGCCCGTGTACTGTGCGATGTCAGTGCACGTTAAAGAACCCCAGGTGGTCCAAACTTCCGGAGCCCTTCACTACGGCGTCTCTCATAGCCTTAGTCGCTTTGGGACGTTAAACCCCACAAAACCAAACCAATCATATAAAAGTACCTCCGTGGAAGTGAACTAGAGGCAAGCAACGCGCTTAGCTGCATTACTTAGCTTAGCTGCATCGTGAAAAATACATGTGCTTTCGAAAGCATGCAGGCAAAGCTACCCTTCCAGTGCTCGCGACTGGTCGAAAAAGCCAAATTTTGTCGAGCCACAGCGAAGAATAATCGAGTTCTTGAAATTCTAAGAACTGATATGGCTACTACTAATGACCGGCTACAAATCTAATTGCAATTAGGTGCCTAACTCTACTAGTTATGAAATTATTAAAAATTAGTTACCCAGTTTACTAAAGATGATTCACCGGTTTTCTGCTGTCCCCCAACACTGGTAATACTATGCCACAAAAGCCAAATTTTTATCCCAAAAAGCCTATTTTTGAAAATTTTTGAAAGTGTTCGCTGAAACACCCGGTATAATTCTGTGTGCTGCTAGTGCTTCACCACTGAGGTCAGCTCAGGACTCCGCCCATCATGGACAGCTATAACTAATGCTAAATTATTTTAATGTGAAAGCACTCATACGCTCACCAACACCAACCAAGAATTTTGCCATCTTTGGATCTTTTGCCATTGGCGAGCAACAGCGAAAAAAAGAAATCAAATTTATATCCACACCTGGGAGTCGAACCCCTGGCGGAACGGACAGATCAGGCGCCATTCATGACCTGAGAACCTGCTAGACGCGCTCCACCCCATTCTTATTCTAGTCATTTCTCTCTCATGATCTGGATCAGTGGTCACCACCTGCCCTAAGCAGATGTATTGCCTTACCACTTCCAGCACCTCACTATCAACTGTGAACTGCTGTTCCCTTCAAGACTGTTGGAACATTATACTTTGGTCTTCTACAAGTTAATTTTTAGACCCACCGTTCCGCTCTGCCTGTCTAACTCATCAATCAGGCTTTGCAGTTCATCTCCACTGCATCCATACCACTGAACATCATAGCTAGCAGCCTTTTCCATGGGACCTGCAATAGGGCTCTCAGAACATTGGACTGCAGCTGACTTGTAGAATGTGTGAAGTGCGCTGGACAGACACAGACTGTAGTGCACCTTGTCCTCAGCTGTGCTGGACTCCGCCTCGTGAGGGCGCCATGCGCTCAGTTTTGGTAAAGTGAGCATGGCGATGAGGTCCCTGCGTCACCTAGATCTATGGTGGGCCTTGGTGTGCTGTTAATTGGACACTGAGCTGCCGAGCAGGGTTGCTGGCGGTGTTGGTTTCTTTTCCTCCTGGCTGTATTTTTGTTGGCCAGACACTATCCTATCAGGTACCAACGAGTTGCAAAGGGTACGGTTGCAATATGCGCCTCATGAGGGCGCCATGCGCTCAGTTTTGGGAAAGTAAGCATGGCGATGAGGTCCCTGCGTCACCTAGATCTACGGTCGGCCTTGGTGTGCTGTTAGTTGGACACTGAGCTGCCGAGCAGGGTTGCTGGCGGTGTTGGTTTCTTTTCCTCCTGGCTGTATTTTTGTTTTGTCTGTCTGCATTTCGGCCAGACACTATCCTATCAGGTACCAACGAGTTGCAAAGGGTACGGTCGCGACATGCGCCTCATGAGGGCGCCATGCGCTCAGTTTTGGGGAAGTAAGCATGGCGATGAGGTACCTGCGTCACCTATATCTATGGTGGGCCTTGGTGTGCTGTTAATTGGACACTGAGCTGCCGAGCAGGGTTGCTGGCGGTGTTGGTTTCTTTTCCTCCTGGCTGTATTTTTGTTCTGTTTTGAATTTCGGCCAGACACTATCCTATCAGGTACCAACGAGTTGCAAAGGGTACGGTTGCGATATAAGCATCACACATGGGGTCTAAACCACAGCGCCATCACTGATGGCTTGGGAAAAGGCAGTGTGTTCTCAACAGCATGCTGTGGAAGATACTACCATGAGGCAGAGCAACAAGCCCTGGGAAGCAGGAGAGGAGACTCAACGTGTCCAGAAAGCTCACCACAGAGGCTTGCACGATAGCAACACTGCCTCAAACAAGTGAGCCAATGCAATGTCTGCTTCTGCAATGCAGCCAAATGAGTCCCATTATTTATGGGGGGCACGAAATGCATTTAGGTCCCATTCTCGGCAAATTCAGGCGAACATCGTATGGAAACCGCAGTGAATCTAAAGTCAAACATGAAATCACTGAACAGTCCCGAAATCTCCTATTTTTAAATGGTATCCAGCAGAAAAAAAAAATACTTTGGCCACAAACAGGTTCCAAACCAGCACTGCCGCAAACAGGGGAGCTTTGTTTCCCCGACACCTTAGACACCTCAGCCACATACTGCAACCTCTCGCTATGTGCTCTGGATGGGAGTCTCTCATGCCACTGCTGTAAATCATTTTCCTTATTTTTCATCCGTTAGTTCTGTACTTCCCAATGCTCAGAGGCAGTATTGCTGCTACCGTGGCCATGCAATGGAGGCAGTTGAGAGAGAAAGGCTTGCCTATGTTACCCTTCACATGAAGGTGGCCATATTTGTCATCAAAAGGTGCACTACAGAGCGGTCTCACTTTTATTTTGTTTTTTTTTGGGGGGGTTTCTGTTAATAAACAGTTCGTTGCAGGCAACATAGCTGCAAACTGAGCCCGTGTAAGATCAGAATACCTGTGGTTTATTTGCTTTTGCCAGACTCAACCCCATAACTCTGCGATGGCCAGTGAAAATACCATAATCTGTTAACACACACAAAGTGGTTTAACTCTTTCTGGAAACGACATAAGTCACAGTTTGGATAAAAACACGACATGTTTGGTGGTGAGTGAACTGAAATAACAAGCCAGAAGCAAGTGCTTCGGGACTGTTTTCTCCTCGTCTGCTGCTGTAGGGCGATGCACCTGACCATCTGCTCTGGCAGAACAGTCCAGCCAGCAACTCGCGCATTTTTGAGAATCATTCAGCGTATTACTTTGCCAATGGCAGAGCAGCACGCTGCCATGCGATTGACTGAAAGGCACTCCGTGCGTACTTTTCCCCAGGGCAAACATGCTGGTTGACTCCTCCTACTCTCCAGAGCGAGTTAAAGAAAAAGGCAGGAGTTGAGACATTTAATCCGAATAGGGAAATCAGCCACACAGAACAACTTCAAGTTTCTAAGGATGCTAGGAGTGTGTAGGTCCAGCGATAAGAAGATTAACTCAAAATCCTCCTTACTGCACCTTTAAAGGCAAAGATGAGCAAGCAAGCGCTACGGTACGTTAAGCCATGAAAAGCATGAGGTACGCTGAGAGCACCGACTAGTGTGAAAAATAAAAGGGGCTAAATGCGGCAGCAAGCACGGGTACCAACTGGGCTGTTCAGATGGAAGAGAAGCGGTTGATGTAAGTGCCTCTTCAAACCATGGAGGGAACCACTGAGACCATGTACACTGCCCATGTTGAACAAAAGAGGGTAGGGGCCCATCCAGCAGACAGAGGACCTGGCTGAGTGTAGCCACTGCCGTCTATTAGGCATTCTAGAATGGTTTTTGGGGGGGTTTAATGTCCCAAAGCAATTCAGGCTATGAAGAACGCCGTAGTGAAGGGCTCCAGAAATTTCGACCACCTGGGGTTCTTTAACGTGCACTGACATCGCACAGTACAGGGGCCGCTGGAATTTCGCCTCCATCAGAATTCCGCCGCCGCGGCCAGGATCGAACCAGCGTCTTTTGGGTCGAACATCCGACAATGTGCTGCGTCTTCGCTGCAATGTGTTTCATGCATACACCTACTCCTGACGATAAGACAGACTACGGATTTTTTTTTTTTTCCTTTCCTAGAGCATGTGTAGACTGTCCATTGAAGGCCTTTGGTACAAATGGGACAGTACCGACCACACCACCGAAGCAAAGACCGAAAACAGGCGCACCTTACCGCCACAAGTGCTAACAACAGTGGGCAAACCATGTACCAGTTTTGCTAACGTTAACATTCCATATACAACTACAATGGCTAGCAAAGAATACAGCGAATCTTTTATGCAGCAAATATTGTTTCTTCAGGATTGCCGAGAAAGTTAGCACTCAAAATGATACTCATCATAAGCAGTTCCAATACAAGCCCAATTATTTTCATCCATTACTTTCTGTAGCCGAAGTTTCAACTGCTCGGAGCTGAGAGTCCAACATAAAATCATTCAGGCTTACTGAAACGGCGAAAAGCCCCATGCTATACAAACTTATCACTGCCCATCGCTGCAGCCCCTGTACACATACTGTAGCATACAGTTTAATTATGCAGGGTTTGCTGCACCTCCTGCCCCAGTTCATGGTGCACTGCACCTGATCCCTTGATTCTCCAGTGCACGAGCACACCTGCACCACAGTCCTAAATTCTACTGTGTGCAGATATAGTGCTGCCCCTAAGCAGAGAACCTTTGCACCGGCTCATGATCAACAAACACTGATGGTGTTCCCCCAAACTCCCTTCACCTACTCTGGGACACATCTCACCCTTTCTTCATCGGGGCAGCCTCCGTAACCTTCACCATACCCTCCAATCCTAGGAACAAAGTGACCGACCCCAGCTCTCCCAAGAAACCCCAGCTGGGGTGAGTCACTGGGGAGTACTCTCTTGCCACAGGGAGATGCGCCTCTATTGCCAAAGCTTCAAGAAAATATCAGCAGGATGCTTAAACAACACATCAGCACAGTTGTTGATTGCTTTCAACCGCTATACTGAGAGCTAAAGATGAAGCAGTTCAGTATCCTACTTGGTCCACTAAAATATGGCCACTACTGATGAATCAAACCTATCAAAACCAGGACACAAAAAAAAAAGAATGCTCCCGAATAGACCACAAGGTTCTTCAATATGTTTTCAATTTCAGGAAAACTAAGTAAACCAACAAATGAAAAGCATTATCCCCAAGGAACGTTCAAAGTTTGTTTGTTTTTTTTCTCCTAGCAATTACATAAGGATTATAAAAGAATGAAGCTGCCTCGCAGACTGCACGGCGGACTGTCGGCCTGAATTGCACCGACAAAATAAATCGCAGCGCAGGTGAATAAACGAAAAATGCAAGCTGAGATATCGGTTGACCGAGTTTCACACAGCACGGTGCAACTACTGCAATGTGCAGCCTTCCGCTGGCCTTACTCGATGCGAGTAAGCACATTACGTAACTAAGCGACAGCAATCCTACGTTTCAGGCGAGCTTGCCCCTCAGCAAAGCGCAATACAATGCTATGTTAACTGAAGCCTCAGATCGCTTCTTCGCCGATTTCTACGTTAAAGGCAGCTGGCTACCGGACGGCCCATCACCGGAAACTCGAAGTGCCGCAGGAGAGCGGCCATTATGACTCATCTGCGTCAAACTTGCGGAAGCGAGTTGTCCAAGGTAACTTGGCTTGTATACATACCGCGCCCTCCAAACGATATGCAGAATTTGTAGCACCTCGTCCTTACTGTTACATACGACTAGAGAGAAAAGAACTCGGGCGCTGTAACAGCACTGTCGCAGCTAACCACATAACATGGTATTACGCAAACGGTATAGAAGAGTCGCAAGCCTTCAACAACAGCACTTCATCAGTAATAATCAGGCCAAAACACGCAAATACGCAACACACGAAGCAGAACCATGGTTTCTCCTGGCACTCAAGGAAAATAAATTGAGGTGCATCCGCTAGCGTTACCTGGTTGCACCAGCATTAAGCCTAATGTGAAATCAAGAGACTGCATCCCAAGGACCCGCTCCTTTGAAACAACGTTCCCTTGCCCTTGTGGCAGACTATATGCAGTATCGCTCGGCAAGTTTGCATACAGTGGTTCTAAGAACAAGAAACTAGAGCACTGTTCACCTACTTTACAAAGCTGCTGCCCTTGAGAAAGTTCTTCGAAAGGATGACGTGCGTTGCATCTTGTGCATGCGAACAACGCCGAGGCCATATAAACGGCTGAATACTGTAATTAAACGAACAAATGTGGCGTCAGCAGGACCACACAACCAATAATTAGTCGCTTTCACCAGTCCACTACGCCTTGCCAAACGGTCAGACGTCAGGAGCGTCCTCAGTCTCTATCTTTTTCAATAAGAGAAATGAACTGTGCCACTAAAGAGAATGCGCAAGATAGCGTAGTAAATAGGTGGCGCTAGTAGAGAGACAGTTTTCTTTTAAAAAATTGTAAATGGTTTTTTTTTATATTTCTGTGTTCGCCGTGGAGTGAATTGAGAGCGGTTCAGAAACGTTGTGGGGCTTCTGCTTCAGCGTTTGTCAAGGGTATAAATCATGAGGCTCATGAGGAACACGCAGTGGCGGCACAGCCATGTTGAAAAGGTAGTATCCAGATGTGTTAATAGAAACGAGACTTGTAAATATTCCCAGTAGCTTGATGACCAGTCCAGGAACAGCCTGTAATAAAGTGACAGTATTACAAAAAGTTGTATATGAATAAAAAAAAATGCGACAAGGAGGCTTTATAGTGTGTAACAAACCATGTCAGTTGTCCTGATAAACTTCTCTGCATAGACGATCTCGTTGCAGACGCAGGAACGTGGGTACATAATGGATAACGTTCCAGCGTGGTACACGGCGAGAACAAAGTATAGTGGGTGCACTTGCATAATGTCGGCCTTCAAAAATACAAAAGGAAACAGAAATGGCTTCGATCAGCTGCACAGATTCAATCAGGCATAAGTATATGCGCTAAAAACCACTCTAATACTCAGACCCATTTCCTCCCCAAGCAACCACCGATATCCTTCGGACGGCCGACAGAGGTCTATTTCGGATGTTCTGTACGTCCGCTGAACATCCGCAAACAGCCGGTAGACGTCCGTCGGCCGTCCGAAAGGTGGCCAAAGGTATACGGTTCGCCCGACGACGGACGTCCAGTTCAGTACGTCCATTGGCGGATCTTTCTCGAATATTCGCATATATGGTGCATGCGTGCTTCTTTCACTCCGCGCAATGCAATAAAACCAAAACAATTTGATGCATAGCACGCATATTTTATTGTGGTTGATGATACATCAGCAGAGCAATGGGTTACATTCAGAAAATTTCTTAAATGTGACTCTTCAAATGTGGCAAGCTTGGGACATACATCCGTAATCTTCCCACCCACAGGATTTCTGAAATAAAAAATAACGCGGCAAACATCAGTCATGTGAAACAAATGGCACAATGCAGTAGCCCAAGTAAAAACATTGGAACCAACTAATAGAAGTGTTTAATGCTGCAAGTATAACAGACAATGCACTTTAACAAACACCTCAATAAGTATAAGGGAATAACAGCTCTCACTTTTCCACACCATATTTGACAATGTATCTGTTCTTTATTTATTTTCTTTGGCCTTAGGGCACTAACCTGCGCAGCACTGTACGCGACTGTGCACAGAAAGCCGCAAAGCTTCCGTTGCGAACCACTGCGACCTCACGTGCTTCCTATGGTCTGCCTTTCGCGCGTTGTCACTCTTTATATAGGCACAGTGAACAAAGCGATGCCTTAAAAATTAACAAGATGCGAAAACACTCCGTCCCGCAACTTTGAAGAGGAGTGGGAATTAGTCGCGCGAGTTGAGGGCTCCCGCAGCTGTGTGATGTAGGCTCCCGAAAGTGTGAGAACAGCACACACTTGGGGAAGCCATCTCCTCGCGCTTACTGCTCCCATTGTCCTGTGAACGAATGTTATATGAGCATGCTGCATTGTCCTAGAAGCAAAGTTCCAAGAAGTGTACTGGATACATACCTTCGTAGGCAATAACATGTGCGCTAAGCCTTCTTTACACCAAGGTCGACGCAGTACGGGATTCCGGTGTTCCAGAAGAGCTTCAGGCGCTTCCCGTATCTTTCGAATTGCTTCAGTTACATACAACTTTCGTCCACAGACCGAACAAAGCCACATTTTATAATAACAGAGCTATAAAGATCTGCGCGACAACACTACGCGATATATCAACAGCAGCGCTACGGAGCCGTACTGATGGATTGGATTGGTCTGACTGCGAACTGACATCTATGATGATGGTGATAGCAGAATGCACGGGGGTTTTGATGCATGGTTTCAATGGCAAGTTTAGCTAGCAAAACAGTGGACATGTCGCGCAACTCCTCTAATTTGTAGAAGGTTTATAAATATAAAACTAGTCATTGAGTTCTTGCAAAATTCTGCAACACCTGCTTCTCCTCTTAGATAAATTTAGCTCGTTGGCGGCTCTTGCACTGCAGGTAGGAGTGGAATTATGGTGTGGAATCGTACCAATTTACAAACGTCTTCGCGTCAAACCCTTCAACTGATGCAAATAAAACGGTATACATACACGAAAGACTCGAATTTTCTGTGAAATAAAAAACGTCCATACTCATGGCCTGGGAAAATACTCGACCTTACATCCTTCGGACGTCCACCTCGTCTCTCATGCGGATATACAAAAGTGGACACTGTCCGTACGTCCGGCGGATGTACGAATACGGATATCCGAAATCGGATTGTGTTCGTACGTCCGATGGACGTCCGATCTCGGCAAAGGACGTTCGTATCTAGCTCGTACGTCCGACGGATATCTGTGGTTGCTTGGGTCGTTATGTCCTGGCATTTTCAATCATCGCAAGAGGAGGTCAAAAAATGCTTCCCAGATCCTTGCAGTACGTAGCTTGATTCGTATTCCCTCGTATCCCCTTCGTATTCGTATCCCCTGACATTCATAGCCTCGACCCACTTCCAATACTAGGCACAACAGCGTCGTGGGTTATTAATCGTTTGACATTATTGCCCGCGGCGGTGGCTCAGTGGTTATGGCGCTTGGCTGCTGACAAAAAACGTGGTTTCGACCCTGGCCGCGGCGGTCGAATTTCGATGGAGGCGGAATTCTAGAGGCCCGTGTTGCCCATGTACTGTGCGATATCAGTGTCCAGGTGGTTAACATTTTTGGAGCCCTTCACTACGTCGTCCCTCATAGCCCGAGTCACTTCGGGACGTTAAACGCCCATAAACCTAAACCTTAGACATTATTATACATGGACACCACTCTGATATTCGCCTACTACCGTATTTTGGTTTCGGTTTCCGCAAACAAACGATGACTGTAACGTGTACTTGGTCTTTAGGACACAGGAGGCTTGTAAAAAAGGCGGCAATATAATTGCTGATACATCGTTTGTCGCCATCCAGCTCTTCAAGTAGGCTGGTTTTAGAGTTGCAGCGAATTGAAAATACGTATCAGCGTTTGTATTTCCGTTTTTTTCGTGCCTTGTCAGAGCCATCGTTCGGTTGAAGAAACCGAAACTGAAGCAGCATGAGAAAATAAATTCAATTTTAAGCTATTTAGCGGTGGTAGGCAAATACCACGTGATAATTTCGTTACTCATTAATTCAAAATTCCCCTTAAATGCCCTCGTTCGAGAGTACTACATAGGGGGGTTCAGTGTAGAAAGAAAACATGTATAAGGAAAGCAAAGGAACAATAAACAGGTTAGGCATACGATGGAAAAAAAATAAGTCCGACAGTAAATAAAGAAGCAAGCAACAGAAAACAATATAATACCATTATAGGTTTAAAGCAAACGATTAGGCATAACGGAAAGGAAAAATAGTACACTCTACGTGCAAGGCGCGAAAAGAACAGAAGTAAATGCTAAAGTACAGCAAGCGTAAGAAAAAAAAATTCAAATGCCAACGTGGCTGCGGTCCCGTCCGCATTAACGAGGAACTTGAATCGAGAAGGTTCGCTCTTTCTTTCAACAAAAACAAAAAGCACTGTGTACATGGGACTCCCCCTCGGGAAACCATGGAGGAATGCCCACGCCCAACAACCTGTTTCGTGACTGAACTGACTCCGAGCGTTCTAGAACAGTGCGCGACGTTTCGCTCACCAGATGGGCGACGTAAGGGGAGAAGATGGCGACCACAACCGTGTTCTGGCAAAGCTCGCACATGACCGACGTGACGAGGGAGATGACGATCTGGACGTGCAGGGGCCGAGGCAGCGAGTGCTCGTACACTTCGTCCCTCATCAGCTGCTGCAGGCCGGACGACTGTACAGGGGGGAGATGGTTTTCGTTATGAACTCTAGGAAGAAGGCACGTGAAAATAACAAAAAACGAAAGATCCCTGTGAGGAGCGCGCGCAAATTCGCGAAGCGCATTGGCTCACGCCAACCACCGCGGCGGGCCTCTTGATCGCGTCTGCAACAATGACTACTTATAAACGCGAAAGCTTTAGTAGCCTAGCGGCGCCAATTTCACTGCGTCTAAACGAATGACCATGAACAGGAAGCAAGTCAGCCGGAGCCGACGTCCCCGCTAGTGGCTACTCGCAGACGTCGGGCCGAGTCTGATCATCCGGTCGACATTGCCAACCATGCGAGGGGTTTAGCAATCGATAGGGAGCGTAAACGCGCTAAACGGGCAGCCGGAACCGATGAAAGCTTCGAAAGCAAAGGAAAGGCGCATAACCGGCCCCCTGAACCAGTGGACACCTCAGAATTGTTTTATACCACATTTGTTTGAGGTATTTGTGACAGATGTGCGCTGCGTGCGTTGGCATTGGCATTGAAGGACTCTGGCATTGGCAACGTTGTGGCAGAAACGCCGCACTCAAGCAATATGCAGCCGGCGTTCATTGTTTTCGTTGGCGTTGACAACGTTCTAGACTTCGATGATTTTGAGGAAAGGAAGGATATCTAGCTCCCTGGGTCAGTGGACACCGGTATGCGGCGGCGGTGAAAGAGACATGTGGGCAGCATGCGTTAGCGCTGACAACGTTGTGGCTGGTGCGCGCCACTGCAGCAATAGGCCGAAGCGTCACTTTCGCTTGCATAACCAGGCTTAAAAAGAAATTGAAAATTGGTTTTTGAGGAAAGGAACATACCTCGATGGACACCCGAAACGCGCTGTAAGGGCAGGGAAGAAGGTGGGAGTGAAAGAGGTGCCATAAGGAGGGCTCCGTATTAATTTTTACCACCTGGGGATCTTTAAAGGACTATAGACACAAAATTTTTGCTTCCGTGTTTTCTTCTTTCAAATGACGTGCTAGACATTGGTATACACGAAGCACCCAGTGGTATTTGTCTGCGACCGCTAAATAATTTATAATCGAACTTCTTCTTGACGATGTTTCGGTTTCGGTTTCATCAGCCGACCAATGGCTGTGATATGTATGGTCACGTGAGACACAAAAAAAAACTGCAATATAGCTGCTGATATGCCGTTTGTTGTAATTATAGCTATTTATTAAAGTTGATTTAAATGCTCCAGTTGGTTAAAATTGTGTATTAGCGTTTAAATTGCCGTTTTTTTGTCCATCACGTGACCTAAATTCACGTCACAGCCATTGTTCGGTTGATGAAACCGAAACCGAAACAACATGAGAGAAGAAATCCAATTATAAATTATATATCGGTTGTAGGCGAAACCGCCCCGGTGATCCATGTATTCTAATGTCTAATGCATCATTTGAAAGAAGAAAACACACATTTAAATGGAGGTGAAACAACACCCGTCTGCTATGATGGTGGTTGAATTTAATCCCTTTCGCCTCGATCCTTCCACCTTCCCTTATGGGTGTGAATTTGGTTTGGTTTGGTTTATGGGGTTTAACGTCCCAAAGCGACTAAGGCTATGAGAGACGCCGTAGTGGAGGGCTCCGGAAATTTCGACCACCTGGGGATCTTCAACGTGCACTGACATCGCACAGTACACGGGCCTCTAGAATTTCTCCTCCAAAGAAATTCTAGCCGCCGCGGCCGGGATCGAACCCGCGTCTTTTGGGTCAGCAGCGGGTGTGAATTTGACGCGCTGGTCTGTGTATAAAGTCGAGGCACGGGGCAGCCGATAATCTGCGTGTCAGGATAGTAGGGCTCATCACGGAACTCACTGCGACGAGCATGGAGGCGACGAGTTGAGTTATGGCTCGTGCAGACGAACGCCCACCCGTCGAATTGTGTTGCTCCTGCAACGTGCCACAGCACGCAGCTCTGATTCCGGCAACTCTGTCGCTCGTGAAACCTAACCTAACCTAACCTAACCTAACCTACTAACCTAACCTAACCTAACCTAACCTAACCTAACCTAACCTAACCTAACCTAATCTAACCTAACCTAACCTAACCTAACCTAACCTAACCTAGCCTAACCTAACCATAAGAAATGTGGTTTGAGTTCACCTCATCCATAAGCCTTTTTCTCCCCTTAAAAAGCTACAGAGCTATAACAGAGCTATCAGAAGCATAAGCTGGGCTGATCCTAATTTTCCGGACATGAGAGTCGTCGCCGTACGTGCGGCGCTGAAATAGTATATAGGCGCCCGAAAGAAAAAAACTATGTAGCTGTTTCTATGGTGTCTGCCGAAGACGTTCTTACTGATTGACGCTTAGAGCACCTCTGGGAGATGCGCAAGAAATCGTAGGATGGGACGCAAGGGTGCACGCCTGCTCCTCCTCGCCGCCGAGTGAGCACCCCAGCGCTGGCATCGAGGCACCCTAAGCACCCCGCGCGCATTCTGCCATCTTGTGTCGTTCTCTCGCATTACATCGCTTCGATCGCGGCGCTGCCGCCTCGCTTCCCATTCCCGGAGGCTCTACCGATAGGCTCACCCTCGCGCCTTCCTTGCTCTTTGAGAAGGGGAGGGGCTGCACTAACGGACAAGTGCCAAAATACACTCTCCTCCACTGGGCGTAGCAAAACTGCTTATCGTTGCACGTGTCGGTTACATTATGTTCGGTTCAATTACAGGTTTCTGCTTAAGATATTTGTGAGACCATTTTTAAAACTGTGCAAACCTTAAGAACAATAAATGCCCCTTTAAATTGGCTATATTTAGGAGCTGGAGCATTCAGTTTTTATTTTTCGAAAATTCGACGGACTTTTCTCGGTTTTTATTGCACAGTGCAAGTTCTGCTTTTTTTTTCGGCGAGTATTAATTTATATGAATGAATTACTGACTTTATTCGTTGATTTCATATGCCAATTATGCGTGTTCAAAAGTCATTTAGAGTCACGTCACGTCATTTTTGTCAACATGAACAGTTCGTTTGCCAGTAATTAATATAATTTACCAGTAATTTAACACTCGGAGGTGCGCCTGTAGAAGGAATTACTTTCGTCATAGAGAAAGTAAGGCAGGACATCCGGCAGACACGAGCCCAAGGGGAAGTAAGTTCTAAGAACTGGGTTGACAAGTTTTGTTTGGGTTGTCGAGCTTAGTTGAGAGAGGGGGTGGGGCATCACGTGGTCTGCGTGTTGATGGCAGCGATAGAACTGCGGCTCAGGTTTGGTTTGGTTTATGGGGTTTAAAGGGACACTGAGGAGAGCACTATTAATATTTTTTTTATAGTAAAATCCGATAGTTCGGCATGTCATGGCTTTGTTGCCACTTGGCCGGCAGCGAAAGATGCATTTATTTCTAAGAAATTTGGATTCGAAGTTGAAAAAGTTTTTCCCGCCGCTCTGATTCAAACTTGGGATTCGTCTATGACGACAGAGGACTAAGAGACGTGAAACATGACGTGCACATGACGTAACGCAGACTCCGTGATTTCTGGCTACCAGCAGTGCGGCGTGCGGCCTAGCAGCAGCCGAAAAGAAAGCTACCGCCGGCCGCACGTTGAAGGCATCTATCGGCTATTGCGGCCGTCGCTACAGTCGCTTCGATTACGTTTGCACTGGCGTTTTGCCAGCGTTACGATGGATCTCGTTCTCGATGTCGTCAACGAAGTTCTCGCAAATAGACACCTTTAGCATACCGTGTACCTTGTTACCGCTAGCGGGATACCGGGAGCCCGCCTACCGCCGGAAAACAGGCGCTGATTTGTCCCGATGCTTCAGGAGCGCGCGTAGCAGCCGGGCACGTGGCGCCATCTGGCGACGTCAAGGAGATTTGCGCATGCATTGGCTGCGCCTCAGTGATGCATGGTTTCTTGGTTCCTGGTGTTGCTAGAACCATTCGTTCTAGCAACACTGTTTTGTTCTATGATCTCATGACGCTTGTACTTGCGAGTTTGGCCTGTGGCGGCGATACCTGTATTTTGGTTCTTGCTCTTTTCTACGTTACAAGAGCTTTGTTGTCAGTATGAGTGGCGTTTTTGTAATCAGGAGCTGGTATTCTGTCGATACAAGCCAACTTCAATTTCTCCTCAGTGTCCCTTTAACGTCCCAAAGCGACTAAGGCTATGAGAGACGCCGTAGTGGAGGGCTCCGGAAATTTCGACCACTTGGGGTTCTTTAACGTGCACAGACAACGCACAGTACACGGGCCTCGAATTGTCGCGGTAGCCCGAATATGGTACTCTTCATGACGACCATGCACGGCGTCGTGCCAGTGTCTTAGATGCTATTTATAAAACTACTTAACCAATTAACAGTTCTAAGCGGGTGGCGATAGTGAACAAACATTGCTTAGCTAGCAGGCGGCGATGAGGTGGGGCTTGCACATCTACAGAGGCCTGTAAGCTAGCGGAAAAATGCCTCAAATTGCACAACAGTGTGGCTTATCCAACAATACCACCGTCTCAGCACGCTTACCCTTGACTGAGTGTAACACGTTACGTACTCGACAGTCAGCTAGCAATGCCTTTCATGCCAAGAGTACTGACTTTTTCCGGTTATTCGAGTTTTAAAAACTAAACTTAAAAACTAAACTCAGCGTACTTGTTTTTTTAGCAATTCGAAAAGTTCAACCCCTAGTTATAATCTTATATCGCGTTTCTCTCTGACCCCGTAGACTACACTGTACAGTGGGACGTCAGTTTGACCTCATGTCACGCCCAATGTCTCAGAAGATTACCAAAAGGCCATTCTCGGTCCAGCTTCTCTGGCCAATTTTAAACCAACGGTGCGGCCACTATATATGCGGTCCGGCGTTTCATGCGCAGCTTTTCTGGTCATCAGCAACTAGCGTCATCTTATTTCTTATTTGTTCTTATTTTGAGAGCACCAGACAGTCGGATAGACTCTGGCTGAACATGGCGATTATAAGGGCTGATCCTTCCTCCTGGCTGCAGAACTCAACCTGTAACTACTTTCGACGGCCACAGAAAATAATGCAGTGGGGTGAACCGAACATTAGAAAATTCCTGCGGTGATTATGAATGTTAAGCGCCCTGTGGCACGTGGTAACAATCATGCAGACTAGAAGCGTTTTTACAACTTTTACGGGGCATGACACTCATGTGGCTGGCCAGAGTGACTGACTGCCAATCAAAGACCAAGCTTTCGACAACCGTCGGCCAATTTCGCTTGGCCGACTTACCCTGAAGTAGCTGCTGAGCAGCACGCAGGTGTTGGCCAGCAGCAGAGTGTACCAGGGCATGCTGTTGTTCAGCTCAGCCCAGGTCAGCAGCCGGTGGCCGCGGTCGCACTGAACCATCGACTCGGACGGGAACACGAACAGCACGATCGTGAACGCCACCCATAGTGCACTGTGTGTGCTGAGATTGCGTGCAAAAGAAAGGCACACAGATCCATGCAGCGGTGTAAGGGTTAGAGTCCGCCTGGCACTTTCGTCTCCTGTACTCAGCTTCAGCTGCTAGACGAAGGTTTTTTGCTACAAGAACACCATAGCCCCAACCTCAGTTACAGTTCCGAACCTAGCCGCCAGCTTCAGGAATATGAAATTTCCTTTGGGCTCAAAAACAGGCCATGACGGTACAGTGCGTGGTTTGCGTGAGCGAAATCACCTGAGAAGTCAAGTAAGCAGACCGAAGGCGTATGACCTTGGGTAGGGGGACGTTGACGGAGCAGCAAGGATTGCAGTAAAAGACAGCGGCAGCCAAGAAGAGGCGAAACCATGCAAAAAAGACACAGACGAGGAAAGGAATCACAGTGCAGTTGTGCTGCTTAGCGTAGGTATTGTGGGAATCCTAGCGGAGGTTGAATGCGCCGCAGCGGTGCCCCAGTGTGCATGTGGTGACGGCTGGTCGGGGTTCTCGGCTCGCGCGAAGATCGAACCCGAGAGGGTTGGTGGCCTTTGCCTACTGAGAAACCGCAATATAAATGATAGGCCTGTGCATATGGCCTCATACTTCTGCTCAGGTGCCTGTAGTGCAGCGTATTTAATTATTGATTAGTTTCACGAACACGTCGGGCATACTATTTCATCAAGCTTCATGCCCCGACCCGGGTAGTTCGTCCCCTGTCATTTGTGTGTTTACGATCAAGAAGAGCCTCTATTGCTGAACGTGCATTTTCTGGTCAGCGACCGAGAAGGGACGAATGCTGAGATGTACATACATTATAAACATTTGGAGAAAGGATGTCGCAATCTCTCTCTCTCTCCCCCCCCCCCCCCCCCTCCCGCTCTCCTTTTTTTTCTGCTTACGCGAGACCCAGCCTATACACTTACATGGTGAACCCAGTGCGGCGGCTGAGTCCATCTGTGAATTCGGTGCCCAAGAAGAGCAGGGCGCTCAGTAGGGCGTAGTTCAAGAGTACGCCGCCCTCGTGTAATCTGCAAAAGAAGGAGTAGACGCTCAAGTGCGACCACAGCATTTCGCACGGTGTGCGTGGCGTGAAAAACTGGGAGCATGTAGCAGATAAGAGTAGTCGATTCTGTCCCTTTACCTTGTCCCTACGCGCGAGCGGGATACAAGGAAGAGAGGCGGAAATCGGTCAACTTTGTCCAACCACATAGCAGCGCCAGTAACTTACCAAAGATAACTAATTCGTCGGGGGCTGTGTTGCGTTTTCGAGCGTGTGACCATGTGACACATTCAGCCCAATCCGCCGAACTCTGGAAAACATCACTGAGATCGCTTATGCTGGTGACTGGGTCGTGCGTATTCCCCGGGGGTCCCTTTTACTTTACCCCAGCGGTTGTGGGCAGTTAGAAGTGGGGACGTCGCCAGCCTCAGTGTTTTTTCGGCTTTTAGCATATTGTGAACGTGTGAGCTGTAGCGCGCTGGAAGCAAGGTGGGAAAGCTGCAGTCTAGAGGCACGCATAAAGTGGTTCACCACACTAGGG
Organism: Amblyomma mixtum; assembly: GCF_055824585.1. Lineage (NCBI taxonomy): Eukaryota > Metazoa > Arthropoda > Arachnida > Ixodida > Ixodidae > Amblyomma > Amblyomma mixtum. The sequence continues at coordinate 46,583,105 of NC_143013.1, forward strand.
GCGCGCAACATCTCAACTCACTTCAGTGGGCCCAGAGCCTCGACCTGCTCCTCGATGGCCTTCCTGAGGTCCTCGTTGATGTACTCCCGATATTTGGACGCCACCCTGTTCAAAAGAAAAGAAGGTGAAGCACTGTAAACTCGGGTTTAATGCTGGCATTTTCTATATAGGGCATTGTAGTATAAACCCGCGTACTGCAAGCATTTCGATTCTCAGCGCACTCTCACTTGTCTTTCTTTAAATGGTAAGAGACGCACATAAAAGAATGACCGCAACTTCGGTAAAACATAGCGCGCACTTCCTAACTATAAAAAAAAGAAACGAAATCTCATCTACCTAGCCATGACCATTCGCAAAATGTTCAAGCCAGACTCGTCTTACGTCTTTAGCAAAGGGACTGGCCGAATATCAACATTACCAGCAAAACAACAGCAGCCGTGGGGCTAGAAGGTGTCAGATTAAGAGCGTAATGAGCAAAGTCTCGACTGCGGCGTACGAAACATGTCTCCGGAGCTCAGAAGCCACCGCTGTCTCTTTTCGCTTCGAATTCCCTTCACATACATTAACCCCAGCTCGGACACCGTGCTATAGCTCGAGTCTCAAGTGGATGGCACACTGACAGGAAGAACGAACTCGCGCAAGGATAAGGACGCAGGAGAAATGACGGTCCATGTAGCGCTGGCCTGAACCGAGTACAGCTGCCGGGTGAAGACACAGAAGAGACATTTACAATAGGGTGGCCCTATCGGTTAGGAGCATAGGGACAATAATAGGGCGCCAGTGCGCAGACGCAGGACAATAACGCCGCTCCCTCCGGTTATTGTCCAGCGCAATGGCGTCCCGCTATTCCGCTGTGCCCTGTTAAGTTCGGCGAACAAAGACCTGGGAGGAATTCCTAAAAGACATGAGTCGTCATGCAGCAAAGGTGCGGCGAGGTCTGGCGACGGCGGCAGCAGCGGCGGAAGCAGTGGCGATGGCGGCGCCGTCAAGTGGCGAGTCTGCCCTCGGGTCGCCGGACAGAGTGGTGCGACGAAAGGTCAAGCTGTTGCTATCACATACAACAAGCTGTTGCTGTTGCATACACCACGAAATCGCTGTCTTGAAAGCTGCAAACACTGACACCAAGAACCGAATGCGCCGCAACAACTTGCTTATTTTAGGTCTCGGCGACACAAACAACGAATCATGGGCAGAATCGGAGAAAAAAAATTGTGGCCCTTTGTTCTGATCACCCCGATCTTCATCTCGACAGCAACAGCATGGAACGTGCTCACCGTATTGGAAGTCACCCCGACGACAAGAAACGCCCCATCGTTGTAAAATTCACACAGTTCAAAACCAAAGAGAACATATCGTCCTGCGGGCGAAAGCTTCGCCATCAGAGAAAACTGAATTTCCTGCACGCCAAGCACGTTCAAAGCTACTTCACTTCATTCGACCACAAAAGTGCGCGTTTAAACTCGCTCTTGACAAGCGTATGCGGCAATAAATGTTATTTTTACGACCCTGCCACTGCTAGCGTATTGGAAACCCCTAAATAAGCAGATAGCGCGCGACGTAACACAGGACCACCCGCCGAAAGCACTTCAGGAACCATGCCATGACCCACTAAAAAACAGGTGCTATCATCGGCGTCTCCATCCGGCGTTCTTCGTTATGCCTTGGTCTGAATACTGCATTCACGAATATCCGGAGCGTCACCCCAAAATGTGACGCACTTGAGAGCTTCATTAGTGATATCGACGCTGATACTGTGCTACTAACGGAAACCTGGCTGAACGAGGATATCAAAGACAGCGAAATCGTTTCCCCTGATCTTCACTACACAATATACCGGCACGACAGGAAAAACAGAAAAGATGGTGGCGTCCTCACAGCTGTCAAGAACACATAATCATCGTCTTACATCAGCACTGACGACAACCTTGAACTCATGTGGGTATGCTTGGACGACAAGGCAAGGAAAGTTCTTGGAATTTGCTACAGACCACCGGATGGCGACTCATCCTTCTGTGACACGCTTGGTCGTACCTTAAACAATATCAAAAATAAATTTCCTAATTCCTCTAACTTTTTTTTTTAGCGATTTCAACTTCCCGAACGTTAGCTGGCCCTTACTCTCAGTGCTTAATAGGCCATCTTCCAACGATTCAAAATACTTCCTTGATTTAACACTTGACCTCAACCTACACCTGGTCATTACATGCCCAACAAGAGAAAACAATGTTCTTGACCTACTCCTGACTACTTCCCCTACGACGTAAAAGGTATAGCCGTGTTACCACGCATTAGTGATCACAACCTACTTAACATCTATCTTTCAATACCCATTATAAAACGATCCTCAACAAAAAAAGTAATCCCTGACTACAGAAGAGCTAAATTCGATGCCACCAATTATGTTTTATCAGAATTTTACAGCTGTTTCCAGATTGCTTATCAAACTCGCTAGGTTAATGCCAACTGGGAACTGTTTAAGACCACTGCCCATTCGTTGAAAAATGAGCACATTCCGGCGTTTTGTGTAAAATCCGATTCTAATAACGAATGGTTTAACAGACAACCGAAAAGTCTTGTTAATAGGAAAAAACGGCTTTGTAGTACTGCTAACTTGCATAACCGGCACGCAGTGTGGGTATGGTACCACCAATGTGCGAAAGAATATAACGAAAAATAACGAAATCCTCAAATCCAACTCGAATAAACTCTGGCGCATTCTTTCCCCTAAATTACAATTCAATCGAATTGAACTTTTAGACGCTGATCGTGATCCAATCAGTAAAGAGTGCGCAACAATTCTAAATAAATATTTTTGTTCAGTCTTCTCCTCAGCAGCTTGCAGTCCAAGTATTTCCCCAACCACCCTAACAATACCCATGCCTCAATTCACACTCACCGCGACGGGAATAGAAAATCTAGTTAGTTCCCTCAAGACTACTTCATCATCTGGCTGCAACCACATCAACAGTAAACTGCTGAAAAACACTTGTTTAGTCTCAAGACAGATACTACATCTAATATTTACACAATCATTAGAATACGGAGAAATCCCCGATGACTGGAAGATAGCCGAAATCATACCAATCTTTAATAAAAGCGTGACTGCACAAATCCTTCAAACTATCGTCCTATTTCTTTAATGAGCATTCCTTCTAGATTACTTGAACATGTTATAACGTCCAATCTAATGAAACATCTGGATTCAGTTAACTTCATTTATTCTCACCAACACGGTTTCCGTAAGTATACTACTCCTGTGAAACGCAAATGGCTGAATTCACACATGACATCCTTCGCTTAATGGACAACATTTAAATCGACGCCATCTTTTTAGCCTCCGTGGTGGCTCAGTGGTTATGGTGCTCGGCTGCTGACCCGAAAGACGCGGGTTCGATCCCAGCCGCGGCGGTTGAATTTCTTTGGAGGAGAAATTACAGAGGCCCGTGTACTGTGCGATGTCAGTGCACGTTAAAGAACCCCAGGTGGTCGAAATTTCCGGAGCCCTCCACTACGGCGTCTCTCATAGCCTTAGTCGCTTTGGGACGTTAAACCCCATAAACCAAACCAAACCAAGTCATATTTTTAGATTTTTGCAAGGCCTTCGATCGTGTTCCGCACTCACACCTGCTCACAAACTCTCTTCCCTAGGCATTCCTGAAAACCTTATAACCTGGATTGAAACATTTCTTAATGGACGCATGCAGTTTACCTCAAGCAATGGTTACCGCTCACCCCTCACTAATGTTACATCAGGTGTCCCCCAGAGCGCAGGCTTATCACCACTGCTGTTCCTAATTTACATCAACGATCTTCCAGTTAACATAAACGCCAAGGTAAGACTTCAACCATCCAGCTTCAAGACACCCACTGCGTAAAATCCCCGATAAGAACTTGTAGTCGCCTTAGCCATAGCCACCCCATAGCCGGTATCAAGACCCGTACATTAGCAATGAATAGTTCTTTTTTCCCCCACGCAATAACCATCTGGAATGCCCTACCTAACGACATAGTTTTATGCAGCGATTCAAAGTCCTTTCGCACGAAACTCGCCTGTCATCTTAAGAATATATGAATACTTAGTCATTTTTACCATGTATTATTAATGACTTTCATCTGTGCTCACTGCCGCAAGCGAATTTTTTTCTTTGTACGCTTTCACTGCGCATGTACTCCCTTTATCCTTTCTATTTTTTATCTTTAGCTTTTGAATTTTGTAGTGTGTGTTCATTGTGCGGGCGCGTTTTATGCTGGTTTTGTACCAATTGTAGCGCCTTCTTATCTAATGCCCTCGGGCCTTTAAGGATGAAATAAATGAAATGAAATTGAAAGACGGCTGTGTCCTCGACAGAGATCTCGTGCTTCGGACATCCGGCGGGGGTGTACGAGGCAGTTCATTCACCTGCTGGGAGGCTGAGGGAAATTTCTTTCCCACGGAGGCAACGAACAGAAGACTTGCCGCAATGGTCAAACTGGCACATCAGTGTTTGATGAATCTGTCTCTACCCCTTCAAATCCACCGAGTTGCGAGAGAGCGAGAGAGCCCCAGTCAGGGATTTGGGGAATACGAAGCGTATTTAACGGGATGTTGTTTTGTGAGCGAGGCACTCCTTTCTTGACTGTAAATATGTACAAATAAACCTACTGTACAGTTTCCTCCGTAATGGAGTTTGGCACCGGCCTTCGGAGCCGAGACCTGCGGGGCTGAACGAGTCAGTCAACACGAGGGCCGCTCCGCCAAACAGCCCCTAGCTAACCAATAAAGACACCTTATTCTGAAAGTCTTTATAGAAACTCGCTCACGATGCCACCGCGGTGGCTCAGCGGCTATGGTGCCCGGCTGCTGACCCAAAAGACGCGGGTTCGATCCCGGCCGCGGCGGCTAGAATTTCTTTGGAGTAGAAATTCTAGATGCCCGTGTACTGTGCGATGTCAGTGCACGTTAAAGAACGCCAGGTGGTCGAAATTTCCGGAGCCCTCCACTACGGCGTCTCTCATAGCCTTAGTCGCTTTGGGACGTTAAACCCCATAAACCAAACCAAAGCAGAAACTCGCTCACGGGCCACAGCCGTGCACATCACTTTACGCTGTCCCCTCGGTTACAGGGTCGCAAGAAATCTCCAAGACTATCGCGTGAGCATTTCACCAATACTTTTTCTAGTTGCGTTATCTTGGTTTTGTCGCTGGCATACAAACGAGTGTGTCCTCCTCCGCGGCGCAAAGGAGAGCTGCGGCTACACCGCTCCCGCCTCTCATACGTTCAGATGACGTTCAGTTAGTTAACTCGGTTCAGTGGTTGACCAGGAAGTCAGCTCAGCAGCTTCTGGATTACTGCGGCTGTTGCGACGCTATTCCCCGCCATAGTCGCGTGTGCAGCTGTTGTAAAATGCAATATTCTGACAGGTTTTGATGAGGACTCGGCGCCGAGCGGTCGTGAAGCGTATGAATACTTTTGCGACTCCTTTTTCAGTGAGCGGTGGGTCGCACTCACGGCCTGCCAAGTGCGAGGAAGTGCAGAACTGCCCAGGTGACGCCGAGCAGCATGAAGCAGAGCGGGAGGTGGAAGACGCACCACGCCAGCGGGCTTATCCTCATCTGGTAGTACTCCCTGCAGCGAACGGCCCTTCGTTTACCAGAGATCCCGGGAGTGGCCACTGCATGGTACTCAACTCTTGGAGAAATCCGACCAGGTAGTAGTTGATGACGTGTCCCGACAGTAGGCCCATGCCTCCCAACGTTGCGCAGAAGCCGACGCCGATCAGGCTCGTCTGCCGCATACGGTCCAGCTTCCTGTGTGCGAAAAGTGCTCTGAGAATGCGGGAACGAGGCGTGTCTCTATACTTACGTGAATTCTTCGGCCAGCTCCTCCGTGATCGGTATATTGTCTGAAAAGGCATACAGTGCACAAACGGTAAAGAGTAAGGTTAGACCAATGCACTGCAGGGCTAGAAATGCGCTGGTAAAATGAATAGACACGACTCGTAGACAGCAGCTATCACAACAAATGAGACAGATGAGCGTACTAGAGTGGGACAAAGATAAATAGACCGTTCCAGGACCGTTGAATGTTATCGCGCGTACCGCGGAGTGCGCGTTCTCAAATGGCGTGCCAGTATAGTCTACGCTGATGACTAAGCTTATGTCCCGCAGCCAAGGGAACCTGACTCCCACGCTGGTTTTACACATGCCGGCCACTTGTATACATATATGGGAACCATAGTGGATGCCAAGCGAACAAAGGCACTCAGATGCTGGTCGCCAAAAGCCTCCTCTGATTGATTCATGGTAGCCTCAGATGATTTTGCGACTGAAGGGCAAGACGGACAAGCAGATAGGATACTGACGGATAAGTAGGGAAATACACTATTTGAGGGAGCTGTCTTACCGAGTGCCGTCCATTACAGGACTTTTCCTGCACCCGCATCTATCTGGGCAAGGTGCTTAGCATACTGCATGGCGAGCTTTCAAGCACGAAGGTGGGGAAATTAGCAGGGAGTGCTTGTTCAGAGCTATTATTTCGGAAAGTACCAAGTACACTGATGAAGCCCTAAGCACGTGGCCAGGCGTTGCGCCTGCTGGAGCTTTGTTCGTTTAACCTCGCGATGCTAGAAAGCTAGAACGCTTACACAGGCGACAATGTGTAGGGATTCCGGAGTGATGTTTCTCCTTGAGGCTGAGTAGGCACGCCGTGGCGAATGAAGGGAGCTGACGCTTCCCTTACCAGCAACGGACGAGCATCCAAAGGGCCTGCTCGGGAGCGCAGCGTTGCCCTCTTCAAACAGGTCGCAACAGCGCATCGCCAGCACCGCAGAAGCGGACACTGATTGGCCGAAAGAGACGGCGGGCAAATGCGCCGAAATCGGCGATGACCGGCTGTGGCTGGAGAGAGTCGACATCAAGCCCGGCGAGCCGCCACAGCGAGATGGCGCTATAGGTAAGCACCTCCTTCCTGTGTTGTCGCCACCTTGCCCCGAACACCCGCTAGGCCTAGCCAAAGGGCACGGGTCGCAGATCATCTCAGCAGCCAGCGGTCTTTTTGGGAAACGCTTGGCACGGGCAAAGCGTCCTGTTCTCTGTTGTGTCCGCTTAGCTGCGGTGACGCCGCAAAGACAAGGCAGCCGCACGTGGAGTGCGCTACCGGGAGTTCGGAGTTCGCGGCCTCAGAGGAGGTTAAACGGCCTATTTGTCATCTTATCTGTCCCACAGGTCACAATTTGTAGATGCCAATAACGCAATATCTTCACGGAAGGCAGTTACCACTGGTGTGCCGCAAGGAAGCATTTTGGGCCAACTTTTATTCTTAATTTACATAAATGACATTGCAAGCTGCACAGATAATGCTACATTCGTTTCGTATGCCGATGACACAACCATTTTTATTACAGGCAACGTGGAAACAGATCTAGAAATAAAGGCTAATAAGACGCTGTCTGACTTAGAACGCTGGTCCGCGATAAACTGTTTAAAAATCAACCCGAAGAAAACAAAAGTAATCTTGTACACGCCTAGAGGTAAGATGTTGACAACTAATATGAATTTGTGTCTGGGCAGTGAGCAGTTAGAGATAGTGGACTCCGTTAACATCCTTGGGGTGCATTTTTCAAAGCACCTTACCTGGAATGAGCATGTTGATCACCTACAATCAAAATTGTCATCTGCCATTGGTGTCATTGCTCGTCTGCGTCGCATTCTCCCGACCAAGGTAAAATTAATGTTGTACAATGCACTGGTGGTATCTGTCATGCAGTATTGCATTGTGGTGTGGGGCACAACTGGCGTGACAAACTTGCAGAAACTACATTTGCTACAAAAAAGAGCTGTACGTTACATAGCTGATGTCCATTATACATACTCCACAAAACCACTTTTTCCAAAATATGAAATTCTTCCTGTGTTTTGTTTTTATAATTACAGGTTGATGTTGTGCTACAAAGGTTTTGTAAAGTTTGGCATTGATTACATAACTCATCTGGCAAAACTCCAAGAAAACACAAATATTCGTCAGACCCGACATAAAGAAATGTGGTTTGTACACACCGCGAGAACCTCTTATGATGAACAATCTGTATCTTATACATTACCTTCGCTGTTAAACTTACTAGACCGACAAAATTATGATCCCTCCAGAAACCGAAACTGTCGCATTAAACGTTTTTGTCAACTTCTTCATTCGCAAGACTAAACCATGCCTTCCTATTCGCCTAATTTTGTTCACTAATGTTGCTTATGTGTGTTGATTTATCTGTATTACCTTTTGTTGCTTCTCCGATTGATTGCCGTTTTGTTTCATTCTGTATTACCCGTTGCTTTGTGATATTTTTTCATTTTTGTGTAAGACTGGCCGTCATCCTGCTGTCATGCCAACTAACAAGGGGTCGGGACCTCGTCAAGCTGTTCGAGCTTTTAGTCCCGTACTCCTCCTTTTCTAAGGAAATAAAATGATTGATTGATTGATTGATTGATTGATTGATTATTAAGAATCCACACAGTTGCGCGTTCGGCCATGCAGGCGCCACTGAATGTCACGTTACAAGTTTCAAACTACAACGTCCGTGGCTGTCGTTTTGATTGAAAAGAACACGGGCTGTCGCGTGCTTTTGTTCAGCTTTGGGTCGCAAGTGTTTCAAGAGCAATGTCTGGCTTCATGCACGTTGAAGTTGTACTGACGTGCATCCACCATCAAAGGTAAATGGAAGGCGATTCTGGCGGAAAAAAAAATTCTTTGAATCCAAAGCATAATGGTCGAGATTTATTGGTGTGCTGTGTAATTTGCACAATCACAATTAGGCTGCATATATCTGTTCAAAGATGCATGCATTGAGGGTGATGAAGTTTAATTTTCTTGCTAATATTGCCTCTGACAGCTTGTATACACCGGGTTCCTCACGATGTGCGGATTCTAGCTGTCGCCTAACGAAATGTAACCCAGCAAGATCACTTCTCGTGGCGATGTGCACCAGTAAACGTTATCGCGAGCCGAAAAAGTAAACAGAGGGGGGGGGGGGGGCACTTTGACGACGTAAAGTGCGCGAGGCGAAAGCCTTTTCGCGCCGATTTGACTGCCTCTGAATTGCTAATGACTAATTACTAATTGCTGATCAATTACTAATTAACGACTAATTAATAATGGTTACGACTTACTATGCCGCAATGAATTCAATGGTTGTTGGCTACGGCGTGTTACGCCACTGATGACGTCATCAGGATGATTGACAGCTATCGTGTGAGAGTATTCGCGAACGGACAGACGGACAACGATGAGCAATTAGTCATTCGCTGGATCGAGGAAGATGCCCCGCAGGAGGCGCGTTTCCCAGCATGCAGCGCTCCGAGAGGCCTGGGAGTGGGGTAAAAGATAATCTGTTTGCCCATTAGAAGTGGGGCGCGCACCTTCTCCGCTAGTGCTCGAATTGAGGTTGAGATCTCGGAAGGAGGAGTCCTGCGTCATGCGCACGTAGGTGTTCCTCTGGATGATGCCGAACGTCTCGTTGACCACGGACACCGTGGCCAGAGTGGCGATCGCGTTGTCCACCCAGAAGGAGATGGCCATCGCCACGGCCATCAGCGTGAACATGCCCAGCTCGATGCCGTACGCCAAGTGGCGCAGCGACCACAGCGCCAGCCGGTGGCAGAGGCCGCTGGTCGTGGTGGCCGCCGTGTACACCAGCTGGCCGAAGCACGTGAAGAAGAGCTCCTGCGTCGCCAGGTTAATTGGTAGCCTCGCTGCTTAACGCGTGGCGAAGAAAAGCGCCGCGGAACCACGGAATCTCTTTTTTCGTCGGTCATAAAATATCGCCACCACGTACCGTGATGTGGCAGCAGATTCACTTTCTTTACCACCATCATAATTACATCCGCAGGAAATGCTAGCACGCCTCACGAACCAAACCATGAATGGCGATAGGATAGGATAGGATATGATAGGATAACTTTATTTAGCTCTAGCACAAGCGCTTTTATGCGGTCAGATGATTCCATCCGCAACGGTCGGTTGCCCCTATTCCAGGGCTCCGCTGGATGCTGCCGTCGAGGAACCACGGGGGCTTGTCAAGTGCGGGGAGCGCGAATGTTTGTATTCAAAATTGTCCCGTTCTTCAGCGGACGGTGTGCAACTTTCGAGGACGGGGGCAGACGTTTGGAAAGAATATCCTTCTGGGACATTGCAGGCGCAATGTTACAACTGAGATGAATATCTGTGGAGATTGAGAAGAGCTCATTTCTGGCACGCGTTTTGCAGCCGTTACTGTGCCGTCGCATCCGGTCGCCTGCTCCGTGGAATCGACCGGAAGACTCGCCTTGCAGCGGAGGCTCTCCTCACAAGAGCAGAACGCATGCCGACAGGTTCGCCGTTCAAGCGGGCACAGAAATTGGCGTAAACCTGGGGCGCTTTGGACAAGGCCGCACGACGCAGATCTGTTTGTCGCTCAAATCATAAAGTAAGTGGAAATGTAGTTCGCGTAATGATTTACGAAGTAAGTTTATGGTGGCTGACGAAGGAAATATCGCGAGTTCATGGGTGCCGACATAAGGGATATGTTTAAGCTACGGCTTTGTAAACGGTGTACTGGATTGTAAGGCCGCTATGGCTAACGCTAAGCGTCTGCGGCGCGCCCACCAAAAAAAAAATGGCTGAGGCTTAACTTGGTTAAGCCTGGAGAATGCGAAGCATCATCGTGTCGCGTAATTTGGAGGCGCACAACCACAGCGACGGCGCGAGGTGGGCCCCCGTTTCTCCACTGCCGTTACGTCATCGTGTCACGTGGTGTGACGTCATGTATCACGTGATTTGGAGGCGCACAACCACAGCGACGGCGCGAGGTGGGCCCCCGTTTCTCTACTGTCGTGCCGTCATCGTGTCACGTGGTGTGACGTCATGTATCACGTGATTTGGAGGCGCATAACCACGGTGAAGGGCTGAAGTGGTAGCTAAAGTAGTATGCTTCGCATAAAAAAAAAGGTTTTCTCTGGAACACGCTGGAAGGCGCGCGCTCCAGCATCCGCGTCCCAAGACACCGGCCCAGGCCCCCTCTCCCGGGTGGTGGTGGTGGTGGTAAAAACGTTTATTTCCTCTGAAAAGAGGGAGTTACATGGAGGTTGCTCTGGAGTCAGGCTTAGTGCCCTTCCCCTCACAAACACTAGGTGGAGTCCCTAGTACGGGACCCCAGTGGCTTCCGCTGCCGCCATAGCTCGTTCGACCATCGCCTTTTGGGCTTTCAGGTCGCAACAGGCGAGTAGGGTCGCCTCCCAGTCCTCTCGGGTGGGGTTTGGGTTTGGAGTAAAAGCAGGGTTGGAGGGGCACGCCCACACCATGTGGTAGAGGTCCGAGGACCTCTCCCCACAGTGCGGGCACTCCCCGGAGAAGGCAGGGTCAAAGTGCTTTAGCGAGGCCGGGCACATCATGGTGTTCGTGACAAGGCGGAGGAACAGGCGTTCTTCCGCTCTCGTTAATCCTTTACACGGGTGGGGGTACAGTTTATGTCTGTCTTGGTATAACTGCGTTATTTCCCTGTAAGTGTAGGTCGGCGTGGCTTCCGCTACTTCTTCAGAGGAGGCGGGGGACGAGGTTGCCCGGTTAGAGAGCGCGCGGGCGGCTGCATCTGCTGCCTCGTTTCCTCCTAGCCCCGAGTGGGCCGGAGCCCAGACTATGAAGCGGTGGGATGGACCTCCTACGTACGAGCTGTTTTGCAGTAGCCGGTAGGCCAGGTACGGGACCCAGCCCTGTTGGACGTTCCGACACGCCCCTCGCGAGTCGGTTATGATTGTCTTGGAATCGGAGTGTGTTGCCGCTAATGCGATGGCGACTTCCTCTGCTTGAGTTACGTTTCGGGCTTTGAAGGTGAGCCCGTTCACCGTTTTGGAGTCGTGGATCACCGCCGCCGTGTACCACCCGCCTTGGTGCGGGCCGGATGCGTCCACGTAGTATACCCCGGGTTTCCTTCCGTAGTGGTGAGCTAAGGCCTCTGCCCTGGCCCTGCGTCTACCCTCGTGGTCGTCCCTGGACATCTTAATTGGGAGTGGTCTTACGTGCAGGGCGTAACGCCACTCCTGAGGGAGTCTTACTCTCTCCTCGGTTAGAGTCGTGTGTTATATATGTGCAGACGGGCTAAAAGGCGGCGTCCCGACGGCGTCTGCGATAATCGCGTGTATTGACCTGTGAGGTGGGCTTCTCTAAGTTCATCGAAGGAGTTCGTCATACCCAGACCTTGGAGTCTCAGGTTAGATGTGGTTATCGGGAGGTCGAGGGCCTTCTTCGCCATTTTGCGTATTATCACCTCGATGATGTTCTGGTCGTGTTTGTTGAGGCGGAGATAGGGGGTCGAGTACAGGATTCTGCTTGTTACAAAGGCATTGGCCAGCCGCAAGGCGTCTTTGCTTCGCAATCCACCTTTCTTGTTCGAGACTCTGCGGACCATTCGGCCCACCTGATCTCCCACCTTCTTTAGTTTGTCGAGCGTGGTCGTCGCCAGCCTACGCTGGTGGATGAAAAGACCTAGGACTCTAATTTCTCTTCTTTCGGGTATCGGTTCCGATCCAAGTCTCAATTCTATCTTGTTTGTGCATTTTTTGTTGGGGCGAATGTGCACGAATTCGGATTTTTGAGGGGAGCAATGAAGGCCACATCTTTTCGCGTACTCGTTCACCGCGGTGGCCGCCTCCTGCAGGCTGGCCTCCATTTCTCCGAGAGAGCCCTGCGTGGTCCAAATGGAGATGTCGTCTGCGTACAGCGCGTGCTGCACACCCGGGACTTTCTCCAGGTGGACCGGCAGGTTCTTCATTGCCAAGTTGAAAAGCAGGGGGGATAGCACCGCTCCCTGTGGCGTCCCTCTCGTGCCTAATAGAAAGGGGCCGTGTTCCGCGTTCTGGATCCTCACGTAGGCCTGTCTGTCCGTGAGGAAGCGTTTTATGTACTCGAAAGCGTTCTTGCCGCATCCCGTCTCTGATAGGTGTGTGAGGATCGCCTCGTGTGTCACATTATCGAAGGCTCCCTTCAGATCTAGGGCCAGCACTATCTTATCCCCGTTCGGATGTTCGATCGGGTTTAGTACCTCCCTGCTGAGCTGCAGCAGGATGTCCTGAGCCGATTTATTTGGTCTGAAGCCGTACATCGAGTCGGCGAAGACTCGCTTGTTTTCTAGGTACTCAGATAGTCTATCTCTGACCATAGCTTCCATCAGTTTGCCCACGCACGAGGTGAGAGAAATAGGTCTGAGGTTATCCGTATCTATGGCCTTGCCCGCCTTGGGGATGAAAGTTATCAGCGCCGTCTTCCACTCCGTGGGAAGTGGAGCTGCGCCCATCCAAACCGAATTAAAGTGTTCTAGGAGGGATTCGTATGCGCGGTCCGGCAGATTGGCTAGGAGTTTTACCGAGATCCCGTCCCTTCCTGGCGCGGTCCCGCGTTTCATCCTCGATAGAGCGGCCTTGAGTTCGTATATTTTGAAAGGTTCGTCCAGCTCGGCATTTTGGGCTCCACTGTATATGTAAGCTTCTCCCCTTGGATCTTGGGTCGTGCTCAGGTACTGGTCCCGAAGCTTCAGTGCGAGCTGGGCCGTATTTCCTTGAAATGCATGTACCGCTCTCTGCAGGTGCTTCTGCGTCTCGGTGCGCGTCTGGTTTGGATCTATGAGCGCCCGGAAGAGGCGCCACGTATTTTTGCTAGACATCTGCCTAGCGGCCGCGTTGCACCTATCTACCCAGTTCGCGTCCGCGAGTTGCGCCGCGTACTCCGCTGCTTCTTTAGTGATTGCAGCGATCCGAGCTCTTAGCTTTCGGTTATGCTTCTGTCTACGCCATCTTTTGACCATGCTGCGTCTGGCTGCCCAGAGGTGGAGGAGGTGGGTGTCCACGTCCGTCACCGCCTCTGAGAGCTTTACCGGCGACCTTTGCGAATGGAGAAGCTAGCGGTTCGAGATGGTTCGGGCCCCACAGTGGGAGGGAGACGCAGCGTAGTGCGGCGCCTACTCTTTTTCGCAGCGCCTGCTTACGCAGGGAGTGTTGCGCAGATTTAAACGATTCTTGGCAGGCATCGTAGAGAAGCGAAGACGGCAACCCCGGCTTATGGGAAGTCGTGAGCTCAGCCTTGTTAGCTGAGTGTAAAAGGCTTCCATTTCTTGCATGCGTGTTTGTTTCTGAAATGTTACTAATAAGTCCAGTTTCTCGTCCCGTGATCTGCCTGGTAAGAGTTCTATGCCAAATCAGGTATACCTCGCAGAAACGAGGCGGGAGAAAAAAGAACCTGACTTAGCTCTGGAGATAAGTCACGGATGCTCCTTTCACACAGTCGTTAAACGAGTACTGGCCAGAGGTATGAATCCTCTCAAAGCACGCTCCAGCGCTGCGTACCGTGAAGTAGTTGTTGCAGACTTCGGACATGGTGTCGATCTCAAGCAGGGGGATGTACACGAATGGCAGGAAGCTGGCCACGCCTGGGTGCACGGTGCCGAACAGCAGCTGCTGGTACGTCACCACCAGCACAAAGAGGCAACGAAGACTCTGCAGCGAACCAAACGAAGAGCGTCAAGGCTGGTTCACACGCGAGCGACTGAGCGGCGCAAGGGAAAATTTCTGACTTGAAACCTCGCCGCTGGAGCCGCCGCCGCGAGGACCCGAAACAAGGTTTTCCGCCGCGGCGGCAGGAATCGCTAGCGTTTCGCTTGCATGTGAAACAGGCTATCGAATGTCGGCGCCTGGCGGCAGCGCATGCGACCTCACTGTCAATAATCACATCACGCGGTCTGTTTCGGCTGCTGCCGCTTTGGTGAAGCGCAACGAGGGTATATTTTCAACTTCCTGAGAGGCGAACTGTACTCGTCTGAAATGTTTTTGACGCTAGTGAGTCACCGATAAATATACCTATTGCACAAAGAACGACGCAGTAAAAGAAATTGACGGGGGCTTAGCTTTGGTTAAGCCTGGTAGGTTGCGAAAGCAGATGTTTTATACTGCGTATGCAGCGTAGTGGGAAGAGCGTGGCGCGCCGTGCCAAGCAGCCGCCGTTACCCGAGGAGCCGAGTTGGTAGCCCGCCTCTCGCTCCTGGTATGACGTCACGCTATAACGTCACTAGCGCCTCTAGCGGCAGGAGCGCGGCGCGCCGTGCCAAGCAGCCGCCGTTACCCGAGGAGCCGAGTTGGTAGCCCGTCTCTCGCTCCTGGTATGACGTCACGCTGTGACGTAACTAGGCATGGTATGACGTCAGGGGTCATTCTAAATGTCAAACGTGCCAAGTGGCCGCCGCTGCGCGAAAGGCCGTTCTTGGGAGTAGTATTGCTTTCGCAACAAAACATGCAGCTTTTCCCCGTAGAATGCGGGCGGATCGCAAGTTTGATGCCTACGCTTTGATGTAGTACTACGGGCTCGGTTCTTTAGGGTCAGCGCCCCGGCAAGCCCAGAGACGCATCGAGTAGAAGGATCTGAAGTGCGCCCCCACGAAAACAGTTTCCCTCACATACCTCGCTTCAGAGCAGGACAGACGTTACTGCGCATGCGATGAGCGTCGGTACAGCCACTCACCGAGGCGAGCAGAAGGGAACGCATTTTGTTAGCACGGAAAAGCCCGAAGAAAAGCATGCAACGGAGCGCGCTTCGCGGTGGCGCCGAGCGCAGGTGACTGGCGTAGTACCTTATCATCGACTTTGATGAGCGGTGTGCAGAAGAGGGGCGCCGAGTAGCCGACCATCATGCGGAGTATGTACGTGGCTCGCTTGAACCAGCTCACGTAGATCGGATCCAGCGCCTCCGACATGGCCTCACTGCAACGTCCCCAAAAGATGCAAGAGCCGGCTGCTTTATCCCTTTGAGACCACAGGCTGCTCGCCGGAAACAAAAGACAGAATGAGCACAAACCGCACGTGCAGTGAAATTGTCTGCCAGAGCGATGCCTTCTGCTCATCAGAAAAACCCACCTTCTTTGCGCATGGCGCTCTTGTATCAACCGGACGGGGAAGGGTCGAGGACGTAGTCAGGCTGCGTCAGCCTGTTTTGCAGCATTTAAAACAGAAAGCTGCGCTAGTGGGTAACTATAACAGCGAGACATAATTACTAGAATCTGAGAACAAGGACTGAGAACAAAAAACAGAACGAAAACTACAGACTTGAGCATTCCAGTGCTATCCCTTTGAAGGAAAGGCAATGTTATAGGCGGATGATACCGGTGCACATGTGTTTTTAGTTACATGTGTGTCTGGCCATCAGTTGTTGCCTCTGTATGCGCACATTTCTGAGACTAAGGACTCAGGCTTCTGGGAGTGGTACAGCGGTGTTAAGGGTGCCATGACATAGTCATTCATAGTGGAACTTTGTGCTCACTAAAAAATACAAGAAGCTATGATTCGAATTCTAAAATTTGATAGTCCTATGCGCTCTGTATATTCCAGAAAATGCGAGAGAGGTCACACTAATAACATACGAATAGCATGGTGTAAATATATAGCATGAGGTCTACCGATTTCTTTTTCCTCAACACTCAGAAGACGAGCTCCACGAAAAAGTCCACTTTCCCACGGATCACTAAGCTCGCGTACTATGCTGTAGGCTTCCGAAAACAAAGCACGGAAAATGTATTTTATCGCTAAGCAAAAGAACGGTAGAGATCAGTGCGGCGACCAGCATTTGGAGAATGCGAAATCACAGACGCCTCCACGGCACTCGTCGCCTCTCTTTGCTCACGTCAGCTGGCCTTCAGTAAGCACCATCTCAAAGCTGTTCATGTTATTCGCCTAATTAATCACCTAATTATTTAATTTCACTCTGATTACATCCCTTCACCTCAATCACAGAATTTGTTTTTCAAATTTGGCGCCAACGCTGCTATTCCGCCCACCCACTATATCCCCGTCCAGCCTATTAAACGTCCAGTGGTTTTTGCTGATAACTAATTGATCTATGTCGATTAAACTTCTTGTTTGATTAATTAGCATTCATTGAACACATTTAAATTAATTTAGAACTTTTTTCACTCCTCTCTATTTCTACACTATTTTACCATACACGGCTGTTTTCCCGGCCGCTCACTATACCGATGTCCGCGCTATTTCGACGGATTTTGACATTTTTGGCTCTAAATAATTAACTAATCATCCTATTGACATCAAATATTTTGCGCATCATCCTCACACCGTCCTCTATCGATTACAACCATTCGTTTGATCCTACATCTTCTAAGAACTACAAAACTCCTGCGAACACGTTTTGGTGACACGACCTCGCCGACATAGCCTAGTAATGCTTTCGCATAAAAAAAAAAATCTTTTTGAGCGACCGTCATGCGCGGCCTGCATGCAAGCACCTCAACCATGGAGGAAAAAAAACCCAACCTCTCCTCTAGAGGAGGCACGGGGAAAACCTCAACGCAGTGACCAGCTTGTAGCAGACAACGCGGGGCAGGTGTACAGTCTTTGTCAAAAGTTTAGAGCCCAGGGGGTTTGCTTCTGAGTCTTGTAGTGGGACTCCTGAAGCATTCGTGGCAGCCCTACCCATTGGAGAAGGCAGGACCAGAAATCTTTTTACCTTCAGGAAATTTGGAGCGCTGGAGATGCATTACGAACCACACAGTGTGGCTCAGAAGCAAACCCCCTGGGCTCCAAACTTTTGACAAAGGCTGTACATGCCCTTGTGACATCAGCGATCAGAGTTGCCAGACCAGCAAGATGTCCGCAAATGACACGAAAATAATTCGATTTAGAACTATCCACCGCACCAAATTAACAGAAACTTCAGTGAATTGCAATTTGCCGTGCTGGAAATTAAATGAAATAGGCAATATATGCCCGAAAATAGGCTGCCATAAACCGATCTGGCGGACTGAATCCTTCCCGTGCAGGCACACGGGTTAACCCTAGCCCGGCCCTTGCATAACTGTTCCAGTTGCATTTACAAGATCCTGTCAAATTTCTGCCCGACAGTCCTGCTCGACCGGCTTGTGATAGCGTTTTATCAGAACATTTGTTATTGAACTGTCGGGTGCACAGGTTGACTCTGCCTGGAACACGACTTCCCCGGGATAATTTAATTCCTCTCCCATCTTTGTGTTGTGGGGATGGCTGTCGTTATTTTATAGAATAATCAATAAGGCGATGCAACAGTAGACCGGGCTCATGTCAAAGCACGCGTGGCACATACGGTGCGCCACGCCTGGTCCGCGCATTGTAATTTTAAAATTCGGTCTTCCAGCCACAGCTGTTAAGGCCATGTTTCCCGTTTATGCGGAGTCGTCGCCGTAACATACCAGGCGGCATCAAGCATTACATGATGGCAGCGCTTCACGCTTGTTATTCAGAACCCCGCTTCGAACACAACGACGACATACGTGACGACAAGAGTTCCTTGCTCACTTCACCCTTGCTGTGTCTGCCCGCCTTATATGGAGGGATAACGCTCCAACTGGCATCGGCATTTAGCACTACCACCGCTGCCCCCGAATTTCGCACTACCCATGAACATCCGAGATGCTACGAATTCAATGAAGTTTTCAATCAATCCCGCGGGTAAGCATCCGGTCAGTGTTTTACCCAGTCTCAAAAGGAATGCCCTAATTTTACGGCATCGGTGAAGATAGCATGAATGGATATTTCGACAGGTTCCTCATTGTTTTCCATTTCACGGCACCTATACTGCCTGTCTGCACGAACACGTATGGCTGAAAATGACTTCCCGAACAATTCTTCGCTAATTTCAGCAGGCGTCCAATTAGAGTTCAGGAGGCCTATAGGCTACACAGTCAGGGTGGGTATTCATAAAGCCGCTCGCAGGTGAGAGAGAGGTTTGAGTCAAAGAAGCGTGATGGGAGGCGCCGATTCGAAGCGCGTTGAACGCGCTTTCCTCGCGTGATGCGTTGTTGTGCTGTGGCAGCAAACATGAACGCTTGCATGGGATAAAAAAGTGGGGAATGATGACAGGCGTTATTCAGTGTCCTTAAGGGCCCCTTCGAAACATGGCGTTCACAACCGGATATTTCTGACAGCGAGTCCTGGTCTCACCGTTTGTCGACGTCGCAGAGGGAACACGCTTGCCGGCTGCGTATAAGCCTGGATGTGGACGAGCGAGTCTCGGCGGTGAAGAGCAGGCTCTGGAACGCTTCTTCTTCTTCTGGCTCGCGCCTGGAACGTGGCGCCAGTTCAGGATGTTTTCGTTTTTTAAGGCGAAAGCCTTTAATGTCTCATCGTTGTAAGCAGCAGTTGTCGACAGAGAATGTCACGCTTTTCAGTTGGTCGAAACGGTCGTGACGTCACAGTGCGCCCATTTCAAACGGGGCCAATTGTGCTTTGGCTAGTAACCATGCAACCAATTGAAGGGACCATATAGTGATGCTCCAAGTAAGTGGGACTGAGCTTAGTTAATTGCTTAATTACCCAATTAGCCTAATTAACTTCTCTAGTAAGGCCATATAAATAAATAAAACCTAGTAAGAAATTGGTCGAGCTCGGGAATCGAACCCCGGTCTTCGGAGTGCGAGACGAGCATGCTATCCACTCCGCCATGCCAGCTCGATGGTTTGGAATGAACAAAGGCACGTCTAGTGAATACGGTGTCTTCGCTCACTGCCATCCTCCTCCCTTCCCTTCCGGCGAGGTTTAGGTGTCCACCGAGATATGACAGAGGAATACATTTCCTTTCCTCAAAAACCAATTTACCGACGAGCGAGGCGTAGAACCGAATGGGCGATGGCGTTCTATGGACTCCCTGGCAGCGTTGCAAGGCGCTCTCGCGTTCCACTCTTAGAGGCGAAGCTTAACATCTTAACCACACATCAGTGACCACACTTTAGGTCAAAAAAGTGCACCCCCCCCCCCCCCCCCCCCCTGAATTTTGACGGGTGTCCACCGAGATATGTGAGACAGTTACTGCGTAATTTTCTTTCCTCAAATACAATTTTCATTTTCTTCATTACGGGCCATCTTCGTCTTTCTTCTTTCACTCCCACTTCCTCCGTTCCTCTACGGTGCGGTTCAGGTGTCCACCGAGATGACAGAGATTTACTGCGCCATTTCCTTTCCTCAAAAACCGTTGCGTTGAAACGGCAAGGCATCGCGCCGAATGGGTGGTGGCGTTCCGTGGACTCACTGGCAGCGCTACAACACGCTGTCGCGTTCCACTCCTAAAGGCGAAGCTTAAGCTTAAGCTTAATTAGCAGTTAATTAGTATTCAGGCATTAATCATATCAGTAATTAATCATTAATTAGTGATTTGTCATCACTTAGTAATTAGTACTCAATTACATGTGACGCCACCAGTGCCACAGAAGCACTGAAAGTGGTGCGGAAAACGCTTTCGCCTCTACGCACTTTAGACAGTCAAAGTGCCCCCTGACTTTATGAGCACAGTGAGTGAGCGATGATGATGATGAAAATGTTTATTAAAGCCACAATGCCTTAGTTGAAGGGAAGGCCGATCGGGTCCCTAGTCGGGGACGCCGTTGGTAAAAGCCGCTGCCCGTTCTCTGGCGACGAGGGCTCGTTGTTCCTCGAGGTCCGAGCTGGACAGGGCCGCCTCCCAGCTCTCCCGCGTTGGCTGATTTATGATCGAGAAAACTATTAATGCATGAAGGAAATCGCAGTTAGTCCGATGGACACTCATTCCAGGAGCCCATTGGTTATAGACGCCGCTCTTACCCGGTTCACCAGAAAAAGATGGTCTTCCGAATGTGAGCTAGACAGCGCCGCCTCCCAGTCTTCAGTTGTTGGGTTATTGATTCTTGGAATAACTGGATTGTTCTGGCATGTCCGTACCATGCGGTATAAGTTAGCCACTTCGCTTCAGACGGGCAGGCAGCGGTGACCGGACCTGTGTGCGTTTTGTTTTGTGCGAAAGCTATGGCGTGTCGGGCAGTTATGCGCCTTTCCTTTGCTTACGAAGCTCCCGCTCTTCATCGGTTTCGTAGCTTAAAGCGCGCCTAAGGTGGCCACTGCCCCAGGGGGCCAGTTATGCACTTTCCTTACCTTTTCTTCATCTGAAGGTTTAATGAAGGTAAAAAAAATGGCTGTGGTTTGACCAATGGCCATCCCGAGTATAGAACTGCGGAAGCAACGGCGCGGTAATCGCAGCTGCGGCGGCATCACAGGGAGCATGCTTTGTCGAAAGTGCGTAGAGGCGAAAGCGTTTTCCGCACCACTTTGGTGGCACTGGTGACGTCACCACTGGATGACGTCACACATAATGAATGACTAATTACTATGTAATGACAAATTACTCATTAATGATTAATGACTGGTTAATGACTAAATACTAATTAAATGCTGAATAATGACGCTTAAGCTTCGCCTTTAGGAGTGGAACGCGACAGCGTGTTGTAGCGCTGCCAGGGAGTCCCGCCACCACCCGTTCGGCTTGATGCCTTGCCCTTTGAACGCAACGCTTTTTGAGGACAGGAAACGGCGCAGTAATTCTCTGTCATCTCGGTGGACACCTGAACCGCACCGTAGAGGAAGGGAGGAAGTGGGAGTGAAAGAAGAAAGAGAAAGAGGGCCGTAATGAAGAAAATGAAAATTGTATTTGAGGAAAGGAAATTACGCAGTAACTGTCTCATCCAAGTTTTATAGGGAAGCGCACCTGAAGTTTGCTCCCACTGCACCAGCGCCACTTCTCCCCTGTCGGTCATTTTGGCGTTTCCGTCCGGGCACGTCGCGGGCGGAGCGCATTGAGCCAGCAGCCTGTCGTCTGGCACGCGCGTGCTGCTCGCGCAGCTGGCACTCTCTCTTTCATTGTGAGCACGCGCCGTCCTGCTCGCGGGCGCACAAAAGTGTTGTTGCCGCTCGCTGCGAATTCCGCGACGTTCTAAGAGTGGAGAAACTGGTTGTGTCTGGGGCTGTCACAATAGTTCTCTGAACACCGACGGCCAAGGACTGCCCGTGGAATTCTACAGATTTCCTGGAGATGTCCTACATTCTTCGGGGAAAAAAAATTAATATTGAAAAATTGTAAACTACAGTAACGAAAATATTGAAGGTAATCGTTCACCCTTTCTATAAGCAGCAAAATCTTAAATATTTTTCATCGCTCGTATCGAGCAGTTGACGATAGGAAAAACGTTAAAATACGAAAAAAAAATGCAATCCTATCGATGGGAGATTGCTATAGTGAAATCTTCCGGTATATGAAAAAAAAAAATGCGTTCATACACTTTTTCCTATTAAAAAATGTTTTTGTCCGGCAGGCCTCGATAACTGCTATGGGCAGGGTGAAATAAGCTTTTTCCTGTTGCTAAACAAGTTTGGCATGTTGCACGCGTAATATTATTTGAGCAGTTTTTGCTGTAATTCACTAAGCATGCAGTGTTTAGTAAAGCTCACGCTAACGAAACTAATTTCTTTTGCCATTTTTTATTTTAGAGACTGACAACAGCTAGCGGCATTATGCGGACACGTGTGAGGCAAGGTCAGTGATCGCCTCAATGTTCCGACTTGTGACGCCTGGCTCAATTTTCGAAGTTGCTTCACATGAAAAAAATTTCTAAAAACAAAAATAATCAAAACGTTTGCTTGCATATGAATGAGCGTTTGCATATGAGCGATGACTCTGCAAATAAATTGTGCGCTGTAATCGGCATTAAAATAAATATACCACCGCTTATCTACGTTGTAGCGATTGATCAAACTAGAGCATTTTTTCTCTTTGCCGTATATAGCAAGAAGCTGGTAGGCGCATTGCCTGAGTGTTTTCGTTTTTCTCCTCAGCCTCGCGTGTCGCCTAACGGCCACTTTATTTTAAGTTCAAATAAAAATTATTTCCATTATTTTTCAGCGAAACACGTAACAAAATCCTTATTATTTGGCCAACAAACCTGCATGCACCTAACTGCTCAGCCACCCAACGAAATTAAGCATTTGCGAAGATGGCCGCGCCAAAAAAAATGGTATTTACCTCGAATTCCACGTCTTAAATGACCTCGTCATACTTGCGATACACGTTTCGCCGTTACGGTACCGGCTTTTTCGCCAACAATCTGCTTCACGTAGTGGACCTGATCCACTAGCAGTTCTTTTTTCAAGTTTGCGCAGCGAAAAAAAAAATCGCTGTCCACTATTTCTTTTAACCTACATCTCAGAGCGTACTGCCGCGACAGAAAGAAATGCGAACAGCGCAGTGCCTAGGCGCTCCGCTGTTGGAATTTATTTTCGTCACGCTTATACTTGGCGTTGGCTGCATCTGATTCCAATTCAAAAACAATTATTTCCGACTCGCGAGGGGCATGTCGGAACGTCGAGCAGGGCTGGGTACCGTATCTAGCCTACCGCATTCTCCAAAACAGCGTCTACACCGGTGACCCCGCGCACCGGCGTATCGTTTGGGCTCCCGCTCACATGGGCCTTGAGGGAAATGAGGCAGCTGACGCCGCCGCCCGCGCGCTCTCTCACCGGACATTCCCCTCCGACCCTGACGATCAGGAACTCGAATTTATTCCAGCTTACACCTTCAAAGACATCGTTTTACTCTATCAATCTGGCCATGGTCTTTATCCCCGCCGTGTAAAGGTCTGTCAAAGGCGGAGGAGCGGCTTCTGCTCCGCCTGTATACTAATACTTTGCTGTGCCCGGCAGCTCTGAAACACTTCGACCCTTCTTTCTCGGGCAGCTGTCCGCACTGTGCGGAGAAGTCTTCGGACATCTACCACATGGTGTGGGCCTGCCCCTCCAACCCTGCTATCCCCCCTCACCCCAACCCAACCCGGGAGGACTGGGAGGCGACCCTGCTCGGCTGCTCTGACCTGCAGGCCCAACGGGCCTTGGTCGCGCGAGCCTGGGCGGCGGCCGATGCCACTGGGGTCCCGAACTAGGGACCTCCACCTAGTATTTGTAAGGGCTGGCCCCCTCTGGGTCAGCTCATGCATAACCTCCTGTATTATACCTGTACATAAATGTTTTCCACCACCACCACCGCTGTTGGAATTTATTTTCGTCACGCTTATACTTGGCTCGCAACACAAATACGCTGGAGACATCCGTGATACAATAATGTACCACTCTAGCGTCTTTTTGTTACTAACGAGATAAAAACGCATTGAAGATAAATACCGACTGCGCAGCGCGTGGGCGCCGTGCTGTCCGCATTTTTATCTAGCGCCCCTGTACATTTTGCTAATCCTCTGAAGCCCGTCAGCGTTCAAGCACGAGGGAGAAAGCTCGCGACTGCACAAAGAGATTTGCAGGCTGGCCAACACGTGCAAAGTACGTGCAGAACTGGCTTTTTTTTTTCGGGGAAAGCGCGCTGCTCGCGCAGTTGCTCAATGGGAGGGAGACCGGTTTGCCCGGACAAAAGCGCGGAGTCGGCCGGAGAGGGCGCTTTTCAGTGGCGACCGCATCGCCCCCCTGCGAAGCTGCGGTCCCCTATATATCCTCCTTGTGTCTCACATATTTCGGTGGACACCCGTCATACAATTGTAGAGGAAGGGAGGAAGTGGGAGAGTGTCACTTGCGGAAGAGTGACACTCTTCCGCGTTCACGGACCACACCTTGCTGGCTGAGTGCGTAGCCTCGCCAGCAGCGACTTCAAAGGCACAATATGTATAGTGCATAAAAAATACTTACAGCTTTATGCTATAACACTGCTTGTAGAACAAATTCGTTTGTTATAGCTACAAGCGAAGCAACAAAACAAAGAACGCGGTCAGATGCAACATCGCTGCCCGCCGCCATCTTGTTTGCGGGATGGTATTGTCTGGTCCTGGCTTTTCTTCTATTTCTATTTATTTTATTGTTAAAAACTGTTGAACCTCGATTTATTTGCGCTATCACGTTAAGTAATCAAACATTATGAGTCCTTTTTCTTTTCCATCGCCCTCTTCAGAAATTCCGCTCATTTTCTGTCGCCATTTTTTTTTTTACTACGAGTGCACTTTGCCTTCCCGTATAGCACTGCGTAGCCCAAAGTGTCACTCGGGATGCCGAAGCGCACTCTCCGTAAGTGCTTAACTTGTGCGCTTGACAGGGATATAACTGTCCCACACTCGCTCCTCGTGCATGCGCATTTGGGGCTCTCTGGAGCTCCGCGAAATCGCTCACACCTAGCGTAGTGTTGGTTCCGCGTCTGTTCTTTCACACTTTCCTCTCACGTCTTTCAACTCTCCTCTGTCTGCACGTGGCAGCGGTAGTGGCTAAGCTCGAGCCAGTCGGCAAGACCATGCTATTTACTTTTCATATCCTTCTCTCAGTCGCCACAACAACCACCACCTCCCCAGCTCAGTCTCATTACCCATCACTTAGAGCGTTTTGTCCTCCTCTTCCTTAGACTGTTATAGGCACGTCCGGCCTGATGTCCAAAGAGCAAGAGTTTACATTCCTTTTAGGGAAGTTTCTCGCTGCTGACATACACAACTTGACACAATGCGCTCTGTGCATTGGAGGACTGCGAATACGCCCCGAAACGCTCGCGCGTTAACTTGCCCCTGTGCTTGTGCCTCGTGAGCCCATCGCTCTGCTGGAGCGCTTTGACTGAGATGTTGTAGTCAGCGCGTGCGACCGGCACACCTGTGGATGCCATCGCCTCGTGCCTGGAGCTCCTATTGCATGTTGTTACCACTGCGATGGTCAGATGAAGTTGACCATTGTTTCGGTCACGCGTTTCCAAGCACTGGAGATTCAGGTCGGTATGACAAGCAGTGTCCTGTACTGATGACAGAATGAACTTGACTCCCATGCAGGGTAGCTCACGCACAACATGCAGTAAATGTTCTCTCATAACCACAGCTTTTAGTTGTAATCAAAATGCGCTTGCGAATGTCAGTGTCTGCAACCACCCCCGCACAGCTAGTAACCAGTGCGAACAGCACTTACACTAGTGCCGTGCCAGCCGTTCCATACATCCTTCAACACAAATCTGGTTCGTAGTCACTAGGTTGAGGATAGTGCAACGCATTGAGCACGATTTACGTCCTAGCCCACACCCCTTTCTTCTGCGTCCATGGAAGAGCCCATAGCGACGAAAACTCATGCGCTATAAGCGCGAAACTTTCCCTCCTATTTTTTTTTTTACATTTCTTAAATGGCTTTGTCGTGAAGGACAATAAAAAATTGTCGGGGGCTTAGCTTTGGTTAAGCCTGGTAGGTTGCGAAAGCAGGTGTTTTATATTGCATATGCAGCGCCTCTAGTGGGAAGAGCACGGCGCGCCGTGGAAAGCGGCCGCCGTTCGCCGACGAGCCGAGTTCCCGCCTCTCGCTCCTGGTATGACGTCACGCTTTGACGTCACTAGGCATGGTATGACGTCAGGGGTCATTCTAAAGGTCAAACGTGGCAAGTGGCTGCCGCTACGCGAAAGGCTGTTCTTGGGAGTAATATTGCTTTAGCAATAAAAAGCGGCAGACTGTGTCGTTTGCAGCTCCACATGCGTGCATAGCTCCGAAGGGGCGACTTGCATAGCGTGTCCTTTGCCAAACAGTGCCATGGCGAAACAATTGCGGTGCTATAATTACAGTTCGTCTCGTATGTTTTATTTCTAGCACAACCGTTGAAAAACAGCATGGCGCAAACCCACAGCATGCGACTATTTAACCAAGCAGTACGCAAACCAAACCTCACTCAGACAACCGGCGCAACGACGCGCCTGTCTCCTTAGAATCGTGACATTCTGCAGTCGTGTTATTCGCTGGGACCCATCCAGCAGGAACACCAGCCGTGGCTCACATACGGCCTTTGTATTCAGCCAGAATGGGCCGCGCTATCGAAAGACGAGCACGAGCTGGCGCGTGTCGTTGGCTGTCTCGCTGAGCGGCGGTAACGTCGGAGCTTCCTTGGCCGGTGGTGCCGGCGGTATGCGGCCGTACTCGAGGGGCGACACGGTACCGTTGGCAGCGGCGTACCAGTGTCGCAGCGCTCTCATCAGTGCCAGAGAGCGCCGGTTGCTCTTGGCCGTGGTGATCGCCAGGGCCACTGCGGCCCCCACAACCATGGTGACTATGGCCGACACCATCAGCGAGGTCCACAGTGCCTGCTGCCGCCACGCCACCTGGTGGACCCCGCGGACGGCCCCACCGCTGCCGCTGCCCTGCGTTAGACCAGTCGAAGGCAGGAGGACTATGACAAGAACTGGTGGGCGAGTTGGTCTGATATATCAAGTGAAGCAGCGCAACGGCACAAGACCAAGGGTCAGTTCAGCGCTGCGTTTGTCCCTTTCTTCCCTTGGCCTTGTGCCGTTGCGCTGCTTCACTCGATAGGAGGACTATGTAGTGCGAGATTCAGTGGCAGCTCTGGTGAATATTGTCTATTTCTCTTCTTTGTCAGAGTGCGCGCGACGTCACTGCAGCAGAGCAGTGCGCTTTTCAAAACGGCCGGAAATAAGGTAACGCGAAGAACTGAAACCTCCAAAACCAGTATCTTGTGCGCCGAAAACTCCGCCCTCTGCGCGCCTGAAGGCACGTATTGTACCCGCGCATTTGTTCTCACTCCGCTCAGGAGGCATTCTGTTAACGCCTGGCTGAGAGCTCGTGTTGTGGCCACCCTGTACCAATTTCTTGTCTAACAAAACGTATCGAACAAAACGGAATTTTAGGGAGCAGAGGTTAACCTTGGGGCCTGTAGGAATGCTTGCAAATCATTGGGAAATGATTCCGCCGTGTAGTATAGTATGTGGTGTGTCAATGTCCCGCACGTGAGGTTCGTGAAAGCGTATTGTTCATGGTCGTAATTTTCTCCTTTCGTCGCTTTCGCATTGTGCTTTTTACAAAGTTTTGATATAAAGTTTATCAGAGTGACAGGTGCTCGTAATTTACGTTTTTCAGCTGACGGTGCCCAGTCGGAGCGACCACCACTGCTGTGGGCCATGATGCCGCAACAATAGACGCACACGAAGCCTGGAACGAGCTTAATGATGTGTCAAATGGCAACGACTACTGCTTCGGTTTGTCTTTATAAGGAGAAAAATAAAAATTCATTTTACAAGGCATCTGGTAACCGTTTTCTTGAATGCCACTGTTGGACAAAGGCTGTGGCACAACGGCGGTGATGGCTGTTGAAGACCACTTGCAACCTAATTTTTTTAGTCCAAGAACATTCTTCACGACTAAGAAACGGGTCATATGAAAAAAAACGCTCCATTAGACGCCCTTCGCAGCAGCGGGTAGCACGTGCTAGCATTCAAACTGCGTGCGCGTAACACCGAAACCGGAAGTAGCCTCCTAGTATCCTCTAGAAGAATAAGAATGGGGTGGAGCGCATATGCCAGGTTCACTCAGATCATGAATGGCAGTCTACCAATATCGCTCAAGAGAAAAGTATAGAACAGCTGTACCTTACCGGTATTCACCTACGGGGAGAAACATCGAGGCTAATGAAAGGGGTTCAGCTTAAATTAAGGACGGCGCAGTGAGCTATGGAAAGAAAAATGATAGGTGTAACATGAAGAGATCGGAAGCGGCCGGAGTGGGTGAGGGAACAAGCGCGGGATAACGACATCCTAGTCGAAATCAAGAGGAAGAAATGGGATTGGGCAGGCCATGTAATGCGAAGGCAAGATAACCACTGGCCCTAAAGGGTATAACGGAGTGGATTCCATGAGAAGGCAGGCGTAGCAGCGGGCGGCAGAAAGTTAGATGGGCGGATGAGATTAAGAAATTTGCGGGGATACGGTGGCCGCAGCTGGAAAAGGACAGGGTTAATTGCAGAGACATGGGAGAGGCATTTGCCCTGCGATGGGCGTAATCAGACTGATGATAATCATGATTCTCTCCAACCTCTTGGTGTGCTACTGCTAATTGGGCCGCTGGGCCCTATGGGAGCGTCCTTTAGCGATTTCTTTCTCTATGATCGAACAATAACTACAGGTAATGAGAAAACGTTATGCCAAGGACGAGGAACCCTGTGCAAAACGAAGAAACAATGGGAACAGCGATCCGATTAGTCCGATTAAGTTAACGGCCAACCGTTTTTACTCTGGAACATGGTGGCTGGCCCCTGTGCTCATCTTTATGTGGGGCAAGGCGAGATACTGCGCCATTTCCTTTCCTCAAAAACCAATTTACCAATTTTAACGCGCCCAATCACTCTTGCCGCCGCGTAACTCGCAGTCTCTCAGTATTCCGAGGACGGCCATACTCGCTACTTTCTAGAAGTGAAGTGAGTCAGTGGCATATTTTGCTACATTGCCGGGAAGCCGCATCCTCCTTCATGCAACACGTTGCGCTTGGTTCCACTGCAAGCCGCCACGCGCTTATAACTGACGCTCACCTTTAGAGAGACACACCGTCATTAGAGAGCTTCATCGGTCACTCGAAACGAAAGGCAGAACATGTTCTAAGAAGAGCGAAGAAGCATGTTACACAGACTGCGGTCCTTAGCGGTGAACAAGGTCAGAGAAAAGCCTCCATCGTAACGGGGAAGGGCAGTAAAGGTCCTAAAAATGTGATACACAAACAGAGGGTGACAGTTTGTATCCTTTACAGATATTAGTTCGAAAGCACTTCACGAGGTCTCACCGGGTCACCGAGTTTGTGTGAAGCTTGACCCTGGGGATGAGGGCAAACCACACATAAATTAAAAACAAATAAATATTGTCGCGCATGGGATTCGAACCCGCGGCAGCGCGAACAGATCAGATTCGCTGGACACTGCACGAGAGCCTTATGTTATCGCCGCAGCCGATCACGCATCTTGTCTGCAACACACTCTCATGCTGTGTGCCGCCGAGGGGCTCAGTGGTTAAGGCGCTCGTCTACTGAGCCGGGGTGCCGGGGTTCAATCCTGGCCATGGTGGCCGCATTTCGATGGAGGCGAAATGCTAGAGGCCCGTGTACTGTGTGATGTCAGTGCGCATTAAAGAACCGCAGGTGGTCTATGTTTTCGGATCCTTCACTACGGCGTCCCTCATAGCCTGAGTTGCTATGGGACGTTAAACCCCCATAAACCTGGTTCAAATACTGCTGATCCTGGTTAGCGAGGGAAAGCTATGGCGTATCGGGCAACTATACACGGCTTCGCGTCGTTAAAGTTGAGTCTACAAGCTTTCTCCTGCCTGGCGCTCGGCTTCTTTAGGGTGAAATGCTTGGAAAATGGATCTTCGACCCCAGCTTGAGTTCAAGGACACACCTTGTGCCATGGCGCTCTTTGGCCGCGCGCCAAAAAAAATTCATCATCATTATGTAACGTTGGGTCCTTTCCTGACACTGGATAGGCAGGGCTCCGGCTCATGCGGGTCTTGAGGGGAACGAGGCAGCCGACGCTGCCGCCCGCGCGCTTACTCACCGGGCGTCGCCTCATCCGCAGCCTGATCCGGAATTCAATTTCAATCCGGCCATCACCTTTAAAGAGATCACCTCTCTTTATCAAAATTTTCATGGTCTCTATCCCCCTCCCTGTAAAGGCCTCACCAGGGTGGAGGAGCGCTGGCTTCTCAGCCTCTATACCAATACTGTACTCTGCCCGGCAGTACTTAAGCACTTCAATTCTTCTTTCTCGGGCGCGTGCCCACACTGTGAGGAGGAGTTTTCGGACACCTACCACATGGTGTGGGCATGCCCTTCCAATCCTGCCTACCCACCCCACCTCCACCCAACTCGAGAGGACTGGGAAGCTGCCCTGCGCGGCTGTTCCGAACTCCATGCCCAACAGGCATTGGTAGCTAGAGCCCGGGCCGCTGCGGAAGCTACAGGGATCCCGGACTAGGGATCCCTCCTAGTGTTTGTAAGGGGCGGGCCCTTCCTGCTCGTCCCATCGACCTCTCACTGTAAATAGGAATAAAAGTTTTCCTCCTCCTCCTCGCCCAACCTGCCACCCTGACAGGTGGCAGTTAATGGTTGATCGCGAGAATTTGCTCACCCAATGAACATTGCGGCCCGTTGCATGTCTACCACAATGTTGTCAGCGCTAACCCATGCAGACCACATCTCTCTCTCTCTCTCTCTCTCTCTCCATCGCACGTACAAAGCGCGATTCAGGCGTCCACTGACCCAGGGAGCCAGTTATGGTCACTTAGTTTCCTTGAAATCATCGGAGTCTAAAACGTTGTCAACGCCAACGATAATGAACCCAATGCACGTCGACGGCCTATGGCTTCAATGCCGCGTTTCTGCCACAACGTTGTCAATGCCAACGCATTCAGTGCACATCTGTCACTACCGCAGCGTAGCTTAAAGCACGACTGAGGTGTCCACTGTACCAGGGGGCCAGTTATGCTATCGCAGTATCTGTCTCAAAGCTCGGTGGACACCCGAACCACGCCTTAATGGAAGGAAGGAAGGTGGGAGTGAAAGAGAGAAAGAGGTGCAGTAGTGGAGGTCTCCGGAGTAATTGTTGTTGTTGTGACTGAGAGAAGGATGAAAAGGAAATTGCACGGGCCTGCCTACTGGCTCGAGCCAAGCCACCACCGCTGCCATGTGCAGACAGAGGAGAATTAAAAGATCAGAGCAAAGAGAAAAAGGAAAGACGCGCGTCGCAGCAACAACTGCGTCCGCCGGAGCGGACCACCTGGGGATCTTTAACGTGCACTGACATCGCACAACACACGGAAGGGTTTCGTGTACTGTGCGATTTCCCTCCCCCCTACCCCAGAATTTTTTTATTTTTTTTTTTGAAGGGAAAGCATTCGAACCCGACCTCGGCGGCCGCGTTTCGATGGGGGCGGAACTCAAAAGGCGCCCGTGTGCTGTGCGATGTGAGCGCACGTTAACAGTTAAGCCACTCCTCAAAAATATAAATTGAGACTATAATCAGGAGATGCATGGAGCCAGGGCAAAATTTATTCAAAATTACTACGGGAATATACTACGTGGGAATGTACTACGTATACTACGTGGATGCAACGGGTCCAACTGAGGAAGCAAAGATAGGTATCTTACCCGCAAGCTGGTGCTCGAGTGCGTGGGCACCAGAACCATGTGGTGCTTCTTGCGCGAGAGCACTGGCGATTCCAGGGGACTCCTGCTGTCGTCCCAAGGTGCGGAGAACCCGCGGATGCTGCTGGGTCGGAGGGCGCGCACGGTCACCTCTTCTTCCTGCGAGGGATACTGGCGAGTTGTCATTCTCGGACTGAGGTCTCAAGCGGCTCAATATTAGGCTCATCATTTTCAAAGCCTATGTCCAGATTTCGTAGTAATGTTGCCGAGCACAAAGAGCCCACAGCGGGCTGCGTTTGGAACATGCGGAGTTGGCTGCTCGATTTAGTGAGGCGTTTGGTGTTGTCGCAAAGTGTTGTTACGCCAGTTAGGCTTCCTGTGGTTTGCGTTCAGAACTGTAGAACAGAACTGTAGAGAAGACTAAGTAAAAATAAGTGCTTCGACCTTGAGACTTGACAGTCGAGGAAGGGCGAGCTCTGCGAGCTGGCAGGAGCGACAGTACCTCCGTACTGCTGTCACGCAGGTCGACGTCGTCGAAGGGGCTTCTGTCGTCGTCGTCCCTGTTGTCGCCCAGCGCGGGAGAACCCTCGTCGTCGGCGATGGCGTCCGGTGTGGCGGAGTCGCTCCCGCGACCTCGCCTCGCCTCTTCCACCAGGCTGGCCGCCTCCATCCTGCTGTGGTCTGCCTCCACACCCACGATCTGGCCCATCGATGATGATGATGATGATGTACTCGGGCTTAATGGCACATACCCACGGCGGGGGATTGGCCAGGGTGCGAATGATGATGATGATGATGATGATGATGTCCACAGGTGCGAATGCTCTGGCACGTGCCCCGCTCTTCTTCGTCTGTTCCAGGAAGCTTATATCGAGGCGCTTATTGTTCCTTCTCGGCATTATGATGCGTTATATTGCCGTGATGTATTGCCGTTATATTTCGAAAAAATTTAAAAAATCGCGTGTCGGCCCTTTTCAGACGCTTTTTATTATTTCGATCAAAAACAAAAATTTTCTCGCCTAAACAGCATAGCCAAACCTCAAACCCCACCCATAGCTATTTTTTTACTCGAATTGTCCAGAATTCCTTACTGACTTTAAATACAGTTCGAAACTGTAATATTAAAATACCGGGATCTGGAAAATTAATATCATTAATTAATTAATACCAATGAATTTTGTAATCAATTCCTTTTTTGAAAATGCACTTGATGTTGAAGAACGATCAGAATTTTCCAAGGTCTTGAAAAAATTAAGTAAGGACGAAGAAATAACTAAGAAGGTTTGGTTTGGTTTTATCGGGTTTAACGTCCCAAAGCGACTAAGGCTATGAGAGACGCCGTAGTGGAGGGCTCCGGAAATTTCGACCACCTGGGGTTCTTTAACGTGCACTGACATCGCACAGTACACGGGCCTCGAATTTCTCCTCCAAAGAAATTCAGCCGCCGCGGCCGGGATCGAACCGGCCGCGGCGGCTGAATTTCTTTGGAGGAGAAATTCGAGGATAGAAATCAAAACCTTTCACATCCCAATATCACTACACACCTGCTACCCAGAGCTTCACGGGCCAGAGTGTCGGCACTGTGGAGAAGTTGAGGACCTCTAACACATTCTATGGGTCCGCCATAGAAAGTAGGCATTATCCCCCAACCCTTCCCAAACCCCTAGCCAGTGGGATGCCGCTCGGCTCAACGCAGGCCCTGAGAGCCAGAAATGACTCGCAAACTTGCCCGCTA
Organism: Amblyomma mixtum; assembly: GCF_055824585.1. Taxonomy (NCBI): domain Eukaryota; kingdom Metazoa; phylum Arthropoda; class Arachnida; order Ixodida; family Ixodidae; genus Amblyomma; species Amblyomma mixtum. The sequence goes on from NC_143013.1 coordinate 46,616,589, forward strand.
TACGTAGCAGCTTCTCCGAATGGAATCCTGAAATAGGGACCCCAGCCAAGGAGTTCTTAGAGTACATGCTGCTGGGCTAGTTGGATTTGGTTCATAATTAAGTAGGTTTTAGGCGCAAAAAACAAACGAGACACATAGGAAGGTAACAGGACGAAGCGCCAACTTCCAACTGATTTTATTGCACGCACGAAACGTACTTATAAAGCTTGTCGTCACATGCGCAGGAGGATCACCTAAAGCTCAAGAACGACATGATAAGGCGCGCTCCAGGAATTTCTTTTCACAGTTAAACAATACAATTGATGTGTCGCTTACGCACATGTCGCCTTTCTTTTTGATAAAAAACGCTTCTGTCAATTCCCTAGCAGTAGTGTCATTGCTTTTGCCCAGAATGCGCACATCAGTGAAGCATGGCTCACAATTGCGGGACGGGCACTTACTAATGTGCTTAGTTAGATGTGTGCCTTCCTTTTTCTGCTCTACGTTTCTCTCATGTTCTCTCGTTCGTTCATTCAGGCACCTGCCTGTCTGACCTATGTAGGAGTGCCCGA